>NC_047109.1:118285467-118585467 GCF_902500255.1 Thalassophryne amazonica | reverse complement strand
TACGAGTTACCAAGGAAGCTAACGATTAGCTTACCGTCATACGTTGTCTCTTAGCAGCTTGTATCCTCTCATCTTTATACTCTTGTATGACTTCCCAAAGTCTGCTGTACTTTTAAAGCATGTTTTGTTGGTTGTTTTGTTGTCCCTGTGTTGTCTCTTCCTTTGTCCCTGTTCCGGCCCCCTATCCTGCTCCTGCTCATCACTCTTTCCCTGGTGTCTCCCGTCTGTGTTGTTTGGTTGGTGTCTTTGGTCTTCTGGTCCAGCCCCTGAAGGGAAGGGTAGAGTTGTGTTCCACTCCTTGTCCCTGTCTGCATCCTGTTTGTTGAATGTTGTTGATGTTTTGGTCACGTTATCTTTGTTTTTCTGTTTTTTCCAGCTGCCTGCCAGAGCGCTCCTCATCATTGTCTTTTTAACCAATTTTTACTATTTTTTTCTTTCTATACTTTCTTTTACTTCATAGTTTTTAATAATTTATTGGCCAGTGAATACATGCTGCTTCACTCATTATTTATCGTTTCCCTGGTGTTTGGATTGCTTTTCCCGTGCAGGGTCCTGGCCATGGCAGAGCAGCTCCAGGGCTCCTTTGTCTGCGCCAGGGATCAGCAGGATCTCTGACGCAGAAGCCTGAACGGGGAAAGACATGATATCCCTAAAAACTGTGGACCGGGGCTGTAGAGCCGGGATGAAACGGTTGCAAAGGAAGAGGAGATATCAGTCGTATCTGCCTTCCATTGTGATGGGGACATAAGATTGCTGGTGAACAAAATGGACAAATTAACATGACTTATGAGCAGCGACAGTGTGTTTCGTGAGGGCTCAGTCTTGTGCTTCACAGAGACACGGCTGCACAACAACATACCGATGTAACAGTTTATCTTCCCCCCTGGGGGAAGTTGTCCTAGGATATCCTATCCCCCCCAAATTTGTCAGTATGTATGTTTGTTTTTTTTTTTTTTTTGTTTTGTTTTTTGGTTTGTCTGTAATTGTTGCATTTTTCACCTTTAACTTGCTGTACAGCACACAGTTTACATCACATAGCAGCCCTAGTAAAGTACCTTTCAGTACACAAAAGGATCAAGCTCAAGGTCAAGGGCACAGGAAGGTCAAACACTAAATTCAACTAAACAATTTTCCTGGTTGCAATTTTTGAAATTTTGCCTTCAAATTTGACATGCACATAGGGATAGGCCTTGCTTATAAGCCATTACCCGGGATAAGTGATTGACCTTGACCTTCAGTGTTTCATTTGTGGTCAAATGTCACCTAAATTCAGTCAAATTTCAGATTATAGCCCTAGTGGATACAAATGATTTATTAATATCTTTATGATATCTTTATTAATTCTTTCCAGTGAAAGAATTAGTGACAGTGAGTCTTTGTCCTTATTAGTTGCACAGGGAATTCTCACACGCTATTGTGCTCATTGTTTACATCCCACCAGCACCAGACACGTCGCGGGCCTGTGACATCATCACCTCTGCGACCGCGAGGCTACAGACGCTGCACCCCAGTACTTTCATTGCTACATCAACATCCCGTCCTACTTTCAAGCAATTTGTTGATTGTAAAACAAGAGACAGTAAGACAATAGACATCCTATATGCTAATGTCAAGGAAGCATACAGTGCCACAGCGCTCCGCCCGCGCCACAAAGCGAACCATAACCTGGTCTATTTAGAGCCACTTTACATCCCTGCAGTTCGGCAGCAACCTGTGATCACCAGAGTGGCTTGGAGGTGGTCACAGGAGGCTGAAGACAGTCTTTGTGGATGTTTTAAGGGGACCGACTGGGGTGTGCTCTGTGAAGCACAGCGAGAGGACACTGAATGCATTACGGACTGAATAACAGATTAGATTAACTTCTGTACAGACAATATCATCCCAACCAAGACTGCACCATTACCCCAGTAACAAATCATGGGTGACCAAGGACATCAAGGTGACACTGAACAGGAAGAAGGCTGCATTCAGGAGTGGAGACAGAGAGGAGGTGAAGAGGGTGCAAACTGACCTGAGGAAGATGATTGCAGAGGGGAAGGACAGTTACAGGAGGAAGCTGGAGAGCAAAGTCCACCAGACCAACATGAGGGAGGTGTGGAGTAGGATAAGAACCATCACTGGTCATGATAAGGTGGACCAGATGATGGAAAGACACATACATGAGGCTAATAAGCTTAAACTGTTCTTCAACAGGGACTCTGCCCACCTTCCCCAGCTCCTCTCAGTGCTCCCCCTCCCCGCGCACTCACTTCACACCCCAATTTGTACCATCCCACTCCTCCCAGCAACCTGCCCCCACTCCCCTCCCTCCACTACACCCCCATCCTCCTTGTTGCCTCCCATCACCATCACTGCAGAAGATGTGAGAAGATAATTTAGTCGCCTGTGTCCAGGCGGGTCCTGATGGTCTCGGCCCCAGAGTGCTGGGGAATGTGCTGTCCAGAATGGAATGTGCTGTCCAGCTTTTCTAGCACATCTTCAACTTGAGCCTGAGCCAGATGGTTGTTCCTGAGCGGTGATAAAACCTCATGTCTGGTTCCTGTGCTCAAGAAGAAGAACCCCAACACACTTAATGACTACAGACCTGTGGCACTAACATCACATGTTATGAAGTCACTTGAGCGGCTCGTCCTGAGGCACCTCCACACTGTTGTCGAATCAACACTGGACCCCCTGCAGTTCACGTACCAGCCCAACAGGGGAGTGGAGGACACCATCATCTTCATGCAGCACAGAGCTTATTCTCACCTGGAGGAGGCAGGCAGCACTGTGACAGTCATGTTCTTCAACTTCTCCAGTGCCTTCAACACCATCCGGCCTGACCTGCTCAGTGATAAGCTACATGACATGAAGGTGGAGGCTCCACTGGTGGCCTGGATTATCAACTACCTCACAGGCCGCCCACAGTATGTGAGGCTTCGGGACATTACATCTAACACCATCAGGAGCAGCACGGGGGCACCACAGGGGACGGTCCTGTCTCCCTTCCTGTTCACACTCTACACCTCAGACTTCAGGTTCTGGTCACAGTCCTTCCACCTGCAGAAGTTCTCAGATGACTCTGCCATTGTCAGCAGTGTCCAGGAGGCTGAGTACAGCAGTGTGGTGGACAGGTTTGTGGAGTGGTGTGGACTCAACCACTTGCAACTCAACGTATCTTCAGAAGACAGAAGACCCGAACCCAGTTACATCAATGTAACTGAGGTGGACATGGTGGACTACAAGTACCTGTGTGTCCTCATAGACAACAAACTGGACTGGACTGTAAACACAGATGCTGTGTATGAGAAAGGTCAGAGCCAACTGTACTTCCTCAGGAGGCTCAGATCTTTCAATGTCTGCAGAAATATGTTACAGATGTTTTACCACTCTGTGGTCTCCAGCGTCATCTTCTACGCTGTAGTGTGCTGAGGCAGCAGGCTGAAGGCAGCTGACATGAAAAGACTCAACAAGCTCATCAGGAGATCTGGCTCTGTCCTGGGGTGGAGCTGGAGTCCGTGGTGGGGGTGTCAGAGAGGAGGATGTTGAGGAAACTGCTCAGCATCCTGGACAACACCTCCCACCCCCTGCATACAACACTGACATCCTGTCAGAGCACCTTCAGCCACAGACTGAGGCCACTGAGGTGCACAACAGAACGGCACAGGAGGTCCTTCCTACCTGTGGCAACCAGACTGTGTAACTCCTCCCCCTTCTGCAGGATGAATACATAATGAAGAGAGTTATTCAGTTACTCAGAGTTATGTGCAATATTATTGAACAATCGTGCAAATGTCTTCCAGTCATTTCATATAAATTTGGTGTACTTACTGTAAAATAAATTAATAAATAAATAACATTGTTCACAGTTTACTGTTTTCTGTACTCTTGCAAAATAATTTCCTTCTGGATAAATAAAGTTGATCTTATTTTATCTTTTGTGCTTTAGCCATTTTTTCCACTTACCGGTTTTATGTTGTAGTTATTTGTTTTAATTACACTCACTCAGGTTCATGTGTTGTTTTCTCTCTGAACTTTGTTTTCTTGTTTGATGTGTGTTTGTAGGTGTGCCTCTCCAGCTGTTCTCTCTCACAGCTTTATCACATCGCCTGTACCTCATCTGCTTGTTTTGTGTCACTATTTATGTAGGTCACTGTTCTGGTTTGGTTGCTGGTGTGGAAATTGCAATGGATGAAAGAAGGAGCAACAATTTCCCATGTTAGCAATAAATTGCTAACAGCTCAGACCTGCCCATTAACCACACAGGGGTCCTGACAGGAAAACATCAGAGGTTGAGACGCGTTGATATGCGCTTTGCACATCTCAGTGTGTTATCACGTGTAAAACAGGGACCACACTCTAACCACAGGTGATGACACTTGGTATGGTGAATTATGTCCACTATGTTCATTACGTGTTGAATGTCTGCCACACTGGATTATTTTCTCACATTCCTT
The DNA here is from genome assembly GCF_902500255.1 of Thalassophryne amazonica. Lineage (NCBI taxonomy): Eukaryota > Metazoa > Chordata > Actinopteri > Batrachoidiformes > Batrachoididae > Thalassophryne > Thalassophryne amazonica. The sequence continues at coordinate 118,581,031 of NC_047109.1, read as the reverse complement.
GTTCCTGTGATGTCATCTTTTGTCTCCTTTCTCGCTCCTTTTGTGATTCTTCTTCCTGACACTCCCAGCACAGAGCAACTCGACTACTTTCCCCTAACATTTTGGACTGCACTCCATCTTTGGACTTCTTCGGCTCTCCATTTGGTAAATAAAGCATGATTCATTTCATGTGTGGATTTCCTGTCTGCATTTAGGTTCATTTAAGAGTAATCATACCAAGGATTGCTGCAACTGAGAAATGCAGACTGACCAGGAAAATCTGCACCATTAATGTCCCAACTGGAGCCAACATTCCCCGTCCAAATGGCCAAAGAACCCTCTGTGCTCAGATCAGCGCAGCCGGTCACCCACACCCACAGACCTCAACTCCAACCCGACATGACTGGACGGCCCTTGTCATTTCTCCTTAGTGACAGATACTTTTTTACCTGGATGAGTGAGAACCTTTGATAAAGTCAATAAATGTCTTTGTAATGCTGTTATAAAAATTATATGAAACTCATAAGAGTTCTGTTAACATTTTTAGCTGTTAACATTTTAGCTGTTCATAATGTGTTATGCTGCACTCATGTTTTGGCTTTAAGTGGCAGATGGTACACTGGCTGGTCTGTCGTTTTCAATAAATGGTTGATGGAAAACTTATGTCACCTCTGGCTATGAGTTTGGCAACCGCACACTGCGAAGCCACGTACCATCAGCGGTTAAAAATGATCAGCTTTTAGCGCTTGCTACAACATCAAGGACAAACTGGATGTTGTTTAATCTTCAACAAGGAGAAAAGAGGGACCATGAGGAATGGTTTATTTAAGTGCAGAGAGTTTTAATCAGGTAACCGTGAACAATTTGTGTCGTATTACAAAGAGAAGTTAATCTACAACCTCACTAAAGGTCGATTTTTGAAGTGGCCATCTGAGCTGCACCTTCCTGTTTTAATCTAATGCTGTGCAAAGGATTAAAAATCTGTTGTGTCTTTCAGTGAAGTAAATTACTGTCCAAATCGTTGCCTGAAAATTGACGCACCTCACGTTGTCACCTACAGTCTGCTGCAACAGTTGCGTTATAAGAAGTGATGTGACGGCTATTCTACTGCTGACACGTGAAGGCAGCACTAATGAGATTGTTTTAGGTGAATGTGAATGACTAATTATTTAACAATAAACATGTTGATTATCCTGTTACGAATGCTTATATTCGGTGTTTCAACATTTCCCATAATGCCCCTGGCGGCCGGCTGCGCTTCCCAGAATGCACCGCAGTGCCAGCAGAGTTCCGCTGTCTCACTGCACATGTAAACAATGGCGAAGCGAGGATGTGGATGGCCTTAATTTAGCGAGTTCATGGGCGATCATCATGATTATACGCTCTCCCAAGTTGAGAGGATTTTCTAGGGGAGGTGCAGCACCTGTGATGGACTTCTGCTGTGCCCAGATGTTGTCTTACTGTCCATACTTCATGAGATTTGTTTACACTGTGAGTGCTCACCTCCTGACACCAGAACTCGGCTGAAACCGACCTCTCACATGAGTCACGGACCGCGAGACGGCGTGAGATTCACAACTGCAAAACACTGAATATTTTTGATAATACATAATGTTAATGATCCTCTTATAAAGACTTATGAGAGCCTTATTACTCAGTAACATGGATCTTAATATAATCTGTTACCGAAGTATGTTTTTAATCTTGCTCGTGTAGCGGCTGCTCTGGGTTGTGATTGTGACTCCTCCCCTCGGACACGCGACCTCCAGCATGGGAGGCGGACGCTCTGACCAGTCGGCTAAAAACCTCTAGGCTGAGTGGCTAGAGTATCCTTTAGGTGTGTGTTGGGGGCAGTGAGGCCTATTGGCTACCACATGCACAGCGCCTCCTGCTGGCCTCTGTCACACTAACAAATCAGCTAACAGATGAACTTATACAGGAAAGGATGATGTACATTTCCTGACATGTTGCTTTTAGGTAAATATGAATGACCAATTATGTAACAACAATTGTGATTATTAACACCTGCATAGTGTTATCACATAATAATGCTAATAAGCATCTTATGACTTATAAAGGCCTTATTACTAAGTTACTAACAATTATTACTAAGTGACTAACTCAGTTACAAATGCTTTGTTTCTGGTAACACGAATAACACAGTGGAGATGCTGGTGGACCCCGGGTTTACTGGGGACTGTAGTTTGGTCGCGATACATGGACGTAACATTGAAGAAGTGGATTCATGCAAATATCTGGGGGTTCACACTGATACCAGCTTAAGATGGCACACGCAAGTGTCAAGTGTTTGTGCCCGAGTCCACCAGCACCTGCACCTTCTCTATCAACTGAGATTGTTTGGTGTACATAGGAATATTATCTTGATTTTCTATACAGCAACTATTGACTGTGTGTTACGGTTCAGTATTACCAGCTAGTTTGGCAATTTAACGGTTAAATCAAAAACTCAAATACTGAATTTGAGAAAAATAGCTTGCAAAATCATTGGTGTGGTGTTACCTGTAACTCCCCAAGATATGTCTGAACAACCAGTTCTCAGACTTCAGACAATATTTTATGGGATGCACCTCATGTACTGCGTTCTGAAAATATTTTACTTAACTCGGGAAGGAGGTACAGAGTTCCTCTGTGTAAATATAGAAATATAACTGATACAAGCACTCGTTTATCCCACTGTCAGTGAAGCTCACAAATGAGCAGACGGCTCAGGCTGGACAGAAAAGATAGTTTAAGGTCATGTGATGCTGAATTTGCACTGAGATGCTGGTATGATTTTGTTGACTATGCATTTGTATTTATTATGTAACTGTTTTTATGCATGGGTGGAACGTATCAAATGTGCTGGATGTGTTGTTTGTGTGCTGGATGTGTTCAGATCAAAGACATGCTTATTTAGGGTCTGCTCCTTTCTCTGCCCCTGACCAAGGCAGCGTCTACATTTGGAGTTTTTAGCGATATTATATAGTCACGTGTCATGTTCACCGTTAAATCCTGTAATTAATATAGATGCTCTAGATGACTGTTACTGTAGATGACTAAAATACATGAGTTAATTCTCTCTTTCCATCCATCCATTTTCTTCCGCTTTATCCGGAGTCGGCTCACGGGGGCAGCAGCTCCAGCAAAGCCGCCCAGACCTCCCGATCCACACACACCTCCCCAAGCTCCTCCAGGGGAACCCCAATGCGTTCCCAAGCCAGCCGAGAGATATAGTCCCTCCAGCGTGTCCTGGGTCTTCCCCGGGGCCTCCTCCCAATGGGACATGCCCGGAACACCTCTCCAGCGAGGCGTCCAGGGGGCATCCGGAAAAGATGCCCGAGCCACCTCAACTGACTCCTTTCGACGTGGAGGAGCAGCAACTCGACTCCGAGCTCCTCCCAAGTGACGGAGCTCCTCACCCTATCTCTAAGGGAGCGCCCAGCCACCCTGCGGAGGAAACTCATCTCGGCCGCTTGTACTTGCAATCTCGTTCTTTTGGTCATGAGCCAAATCTCATGACCATAGGTGAGGATCGGAACGTAGATCAATCAGTAAATCGAGAGCTTTGCCCCCCTACTCAGCTCTCTCTTCACCACGACAGTCCGATACAGCGACCGCATCACTGCAGATGCTGCACCGATCCGTCTATCGATCTCACGCTCCATCCGTCCCTCACTCGTGAACAAGACCCCGAGATACTTAAACTCCTCCACTTGAGGCGAGGACACTCCACCAACCTGAAGAGGGCAAAGCACCTTTTTCCGATTGAGAACCATGGCCTCGGATTTGGAGGTGCTGATTTTCATCCCGGACGCTTGTTAATACACCATGTCCTTCAGTACTGTTAACCTTTGCAAGTTATTTGTAAGTTGTCACTTTAGATGAGCTCACATGGTGAAGTTAATGAACCATTAAAAACGTCTCAGTTGCTCATGAATTACAGTATTGGAATAAAACATGTATAACTATGACTTACTGATGAGAATGAAAGCATGAACAATGTTTTATAAAGGATGACCACAGCACCGACATAACAGCTTACAAATGCTGAATAAATCATTCACGGCCTTCAGTTATTCTAAAGTGTTTTTTAATCCTGCTAACAGACCGACAGTCAGACGTAGCCTCTTCCACCAACACGCCATAATGTGCTTTGTTTTAAATATACTGAAATAGAAAACTCAGGTTGTGTTGCTGTCTGGAAAACTGCGCTGAAATTTTATGCAACAATACTGCACAGCAAATTTCAAAGCAGCAGCAGGTTATGAAAGAGCAGCTTTTAGATGCTTCATGTTAGAGACGGCGCCATGTGCACGGAGGTGTATATCATTCAGTCATTTTTATCCATCGTCAGTTTGTATTGATAAACCTCTCATTATCGATCTGAATCCACTTAAACCTCATACGGCAGATGGATCTGTAGTTAACCAGACAGAAAACACTTTCTGGGATGCTGGTTCCCCAAAAACAGAGTCAGATAAAGAGCAAAGCCAATTGTTCTGGTTTCTGTTAACACCTCAGCACCCCCTGAGATAGAGTCACAATTTGCCTTCATCTGCATGTGCCGTGAAGCAATGAACATCTGCTACGCTTCAGCAGCTGTTGACGGCTCTGAAAGTCTGACAGTGAGCTTGTGTCTGTTGGCGCCGGTGTCGCTGTGAAGTCTGTCAGCTGGCTACAGCTCACACACATTATTTTGGGGAATTCACAGAGGAGCAAATTATTATTTTTTTTTAATTAACAGCAGGAAGTAAACTGGCGAGAAGATGACCGTTGGCTGCTGTCGTTACCTGCAGATAAAAAATCCAACGGCATGTCCTCTGCTCAACTTTCGCAAACCACCAAGGAGATTAAAACCGTCGCTGCAGGTGAGCGCGGAGCCACATTTGACACTGAAATAGCAGACATTTAATCAACTTAACCTCACTGCTGGCTGAAATAAGGTTCCATTTGACGTACGGTTTAACACAGTGTTTGTGAGGAGAACTCGTAAAGTGATAAATGGGTTTTTCATGACTGTTTCTTGGTTTGCACAAACTCTATTGGGCCATTTGCAGCCCAGTCTGATCAGACGGAGGGACCAATCTGTCAATGGGGGGACCGATCAGACTGTGACCAGCGCTTAAAGGTTTAAAGAGTCACAGCGCATCATTCATTCATGGCAGCGTTTATCACAGCCATCAGTCGACTCATCAGCAGTCTGCATGTGATGAAAATAAATCCCACGATCCATCAAGTCAAAAATAAAACGAAATATAATAAAATAGCAAATTAGTCTGTTTTGCCCCCATGTGGAGTGGAGATGCCACACTACACCGTGCGTGTGCTCAATGACCTGCTCATTAATATTTAAGTGCTCCACCTGTCAAACAATAGGGTTCTGCTGCCGATAGAGATGCAAACCAAGCCAGACTGAACCGACCTGAAGCACTCGGTGGAAACGAGACTGTCAGCATACACTGGACAAATGGTCAGGGTGCGACAGTGACATAACTTTACAAAAGATTAGCCCTTATCAAAGGTAACTTTTAGCTTAGCTGTGCCACCACGGGACAGCTGTTTTTTTTATAACACGAGGAGAACGAGCAGAGCATGAGCCAAAGAAGAACCTGTTAGATTCTGGAGCAGATTTGGATCAAGAGTGAATCCAGGATTGTTTGAAAAGTCATTTTCTCTAACATTGTGAGAATGGGCACTAACTTTTTTTTAAATTCCCCAGTAAATATTGCATAAATATTTATGAAAAAAAAAATCCAGGCATTTTTATTTTTCTAATGTCTATGAATGTGTCAAATTTTGCGTAAATCCAAATAAAAGTTTGGATGCTGTGCAACAAATTTATTTATTAATTTTCAATCTCTGTAGAACAAACCCTGCTAAGAACACGCCTGGAAAGAAGAGAAGATTTTTGGTCTCTGACTGTCTTTCTACTGATGCTTTTCTTTGGAGAAGTGATTCAACGTTTGGATGATCTGGATTTAGTTGCAGATTTTTTTTTTATGTTCATCATTTTCCACTGAGAGACAAAAAACATTTTCAACATATTGCCTTCTTTGGACTGAATTAAAAATTTGCACCAAGGTGAGGATTTGCCACGGTTCAGTCAGCCTACAACTCCACCTGGACCCTTTTTTTTTTTTTAAATCAAGAATTATTTTCCATGAACAGATTAGACCCTTTTATATATATATATTGTTCTCAGTATTTGGTGCTATGATTTTGATCATGACAATTTAACATGATAAGTCAGTACTCCTCCAGGATCGCACAACTGGACCAGGATCAGCCCATCTGGACCAGGATCAGCCCGACTGGAACAGGATCAGCACAAAGGAGAAGCCCAAAAAATGTACTTAGCAGTTATATCAACCAGTTCCAGAAAAAAAAAAGCGCGGTTGTTTAAAACAAGTTGCTACAATTAATTTCATATTGTTTACCACTTAAACAACCAGTGTTTTGTAGGACTGGTTGACATAACTACATGAAATAAATGCAAATTTCATTAGAGTGAAATTTGACCTCACCATCAAATCTGATGGAAATCCATTCATGAGACTTCCTGTTAACAAACAGCACAAAGCCTTGACAAGAAAACTCACCGAGAAATATCACAGAAAGGAAAGGCATCTGACACAAACCCTGCAGGTTCTGCACTCTGAGAGGTCTCCATATGTCCGATAGCTCGAGTAGAAAAAGCTTCCGAGTATTCTGATAAGAAAAACCCGTGGTGACAGTATCTTTAAATCCTCCAACTTTTTGTTGAAAGATTTATTATTCTCTCTCCTAAATCTAAAAAAAAAAAGACATTCTGAACAATGTATTTTATGAACAAGCATGACTTTCTTTGATGACTTTATCATGACACCACTTTGTTGTTGTTGTTCATTCGGCTGCTCCTGGTTTTGTTCTGGGTCTCCACAGTGGATACAGCCAGATCCGCATTGGTATTTGGCACAAGTTTTACACCGGATGCCCTTCCTGACACAACTCCAGTGTTACCTGGAGAAACATACACAGCCGCTGGTGTTCCAAAGAGGTCTCCCATCCAAGTACTAACCAGATCCTGCACTGCTTAGCTTCTGAGATTTGACAGAATCAGACTGACACAGAGCAGACCGGCTGTTTATCATGACACCACTTATACCAATCAGATATTTTGCTGATGAATTACACAGTGCAATTAATCAACAACTAGTCCCTTTAGAATTCAGGGGTGCCCAAGTTCGGTCCTCGAGAGCCACCTTCTGTTGTGTGGGCCGCTGAAGAGGAGGTACTGCTGGCCCACCACCACAAGATGGCGCCCTGCTTGAAGTGCGGGCTTCAAGCACGAGAGGGCGTTGGCTTTGCTGGAGGTGACAGCTGTCATCAATCAACACAAGCTGTCACCCATCACCACCACTACAAAGACCGGACTGCAACTCCACCTCCTCGCCGAGAAATCAACTACCATTCAGGTAATTTCTCTGCTGACTGACACTGTGTGTGTTTAACCTGAACTTCTATTTGCAGCCGTTTTCCTGGAGTGTTTCCTTATCTGGAGGATTGGCGTTTGGTGTGACAGCGACGGCTTCGCCTCACACCCCAACTCAGATAAGTGGTTGACCAGGAGCTGCATGAGTGTGTGTGATTGGAGGTGGAGGTTTTCCCTCCTTTACTTAATACAGACTGTGGGATTACTGAGTGTGTGAACTCACACTCATCTGGACTGTCTCTGTTCTCTGCCAGCAGTACCGGGTCTGACTGCTGAAGACAGCGGCCACCTGGGGCGCAGGGCTTGGCGGCTCCGGTGTTCTTCCGCTCCGTTGGTGTTGGAAGCTGTGTGGGGATCCAGCTCTTCTCTCGCCAGGCGTCTTCTATCGTCGAGCCTGCCCACACGTCACCTGGTGTATGATTGACAGTCACCATATTGTTATTGTCTGTACGTTGTTGTGCGATTCACAACATTAAATTGTTACTTTTTGGCTTATCCATTGTCCGTTCATTAACGCCCCCTGTTGTGGGTCCGTGTCACGACACTTTCACAACACCTTCCTGACACTCTTAGTTGTCTCCCTGCTCCAACACACCTGAATCAAATGAAAGACTTGTTAGCAGGCTTTTAATGAGCCTTTCATTGGATTCAGGTGTGTTGGAGCAGGGCGACAACTAAGAGTGTCAGGAAGGTGGCTCTCGAGGACCGAACTTGGGCACCCCTGCTTTAGATCGTCTCTCTAGCTCCACTGGTTGAAGACATAGTCGAAAATGTTTTCCACAACATGCTTTTGTTGACCTTGACCTTTGTCCAATTCTCTCCAAAAGTAATCATCTTGAGATCATCATCCCAAATAATATTCACACCAAGTTTGGTGAAAATCTGTCCAGCCATTGTTTAGTCATCTTGTTCACAGACACACGGAACCAATTAAAATCCCATGCTTCAAAGCTTGGTTGGTGCGCAGAGTAAAACATGGAGCCAGCGTTCTAAGTTTTCCCATAAGCATATTCTCAGAAAAATTTTAAAGCAGGTATCAACTAAAAACAGTTTATGACCAAAATTTTGGTGAAATCTTTTCATTATTTTTTAAAAAAATGACACCTGCAGGAAAAGACACACATGATCTAATAACCACTGACCTCCTGTCAGTTGGCAGAGGTATGATAAAAATAACGTTGAAGAAAGAGAATCAAATGATTGAGGCAAATGACCCCCCCCCCCCCCCCCCCCCACACACACACACACACACACAACTTTGGAAATGTGCTGCTCACATAATCTTTCCCCCTCAAGAATTTGGCCTCTGCTTAAATCTTGTCTCTCAGTGCTGTTACACCGTGGCCCACAAAAACCTTGACAGCACATTCCGCCGGCCCTTATTAGTCGAGACTGACACCAGCGGTCCAGTGGGATTTTATTGAGCTAAATATCTTCACAAAGAGAAATCAATCACATCAGCTTACTGCATAGATAACGATGCAATGTACACTATAGCCATTCGACAAAGGCTTCTAACTCAAACAAGCAGTGCAGCAGATAATAAGGATGCAACGACCAGCAGGACACGTCTTTGATCTACGGCTTTGACAATACCCCATCACCTAGCAAAAGTCAAAAAACAGAGCAGATCTCTCCTTCCCGCCTCAAAGAACATTTTGTTAATATTAATCGTCTGAATAGCACTGGGCAGTCACACCTATCGGATGCTGTCGATGACATGCTGAGGGTATGAAGGGGTTAACAAGGTGCTGTGACATCTACAGGAAGACTCTCATGCAAATCTCAAAGTGAAGAGTCTTTTTTGTTCTCACTATGATGTCCCAGTCCTCACTCACACATCTGAGTTGATGCTCAGGTTGGCCAATCGTGGGTCTGAGTTGATCTCGTACCTGTAATGATACCCTTCCATGTGGTCCCTACAAGCATCCCGGATGTTGTACATCCACCTCTTGATGCCTTTTCTGTTCAGGTAGAGCACCAGCAGGAATACGACACCAATCAGAGCGAGCACCAGCCCCAGAAAAACATAAGAGGTCTCCAGCACACCATCCATGTCACTGAAACACTTCAGCAGCGGCTGCTGGACTTGGAGCAGGGGCTGGTGCCTCAGGCCTTCTGGGTCTGCACAGGTCAAGTTCTGCATGTCGACGACTTGAGTGGAGTTTTTCAGCCACGCAACCATGTCATCGATGAAGCAGTTGCACCTCCAGGGGTTCCCTCCCAGGCGAATGCGGAGATCAGGTTTGAGGCTGAGCTCTGCCAGGGTGGTGTCGGGCAGTGCCGTGAGACTGTTGTCCCTCAGGTCGAGGTCACGTAGCCGTGGCACCTTCAGTGTGCCGTTCTGGATGGAGATGATGGAGCTGTTCCGCAGGCTGAGGTTGAGCAGGTTGGAGAGGCTGGTGAACATGTTGTCTGGAAGAAAAACCAGGTCGTTGTTGGACAGATCCAGGACACTGAGCTGGTGCAGGTTTCCCTTCTGTAGAAAGCTTAGGGCCACGTTCAGAGAGTGGTTCTGCTTGTGAAACGACCTGCTGAGGTTTAAAACCTGTAGTTTATTGTCATCAGGGAAGGCGTTCTCACCGAAAGTCTGGATTTTGTTGTTGCTCAGATCCAGACGCACAAGGTTTGGCAAGTTGTCAAACACCAGGTCGTCCACAAACTCCACCTCGTTCCCACTGAGATACAGCTCTGTTAACAGTTCCAGGCAGACTGGAAAAGACTTCACGCTGATGTTTGAAATGATGTTTCCTGTCACAAAAAGGATTTTGGTATTGTCCGGTAAAGAATGCGGAATCGCGTCCAAGTCCTGATTTTGGCATTTTACGGTTTGTGACGAGCACACACACTTATCCGGGCAGCATTCACAGGATATAACCAACACAAGGATGAAAAGTAAAGAAATCATACCGAAACTGTCTCGGATTTCCGCGAGTTTAAATCCGCAGACACTCTGTGCGCAGTCCGTGCGTAAAGACCGCGCGCGTCCAAACCAGAACGCCGCCTCGACCTCCCGCAGGGAAAAGTTTCTCAGCCGTACGTATCCTTCAAACACCGCTCCAAAGTCCAACTCAAACCCAGTGTAACTACCCCCAAACCATCCTCCTGTAGACAAATTCTACATCTCAGTCAGGATAAAGGCGAGAAGTTTGAAATGATCCTTTTCCAAACCTCGAGCTGCGCACAGTGTAGCAGCTACGCCAAGTTACTGAAATAAATGAGTCCCACGCAGAATGTGAAGTCGGTAAATTTGCGATGGATGTGAAACAAAGAACGAGCGATGCGTCCCAGAGGTGCCATTCAAAACCCAGCCTGCGCACTTCCAGCTTAGCGCGCTCCAAAATACAGAGTGAAAGACCGGAACAGCTCGGTGCAGAGCAGAGCCAGCGGGGAGCGTACCATTATCCCAGCAAAGCGGGGGGACACACCACCACATCACTGTCACATTTATAACGACCACACACACTGCAGCTTCAAATGACACGAGAATAATAAAGATTTAATTTGAATCATTAAATAAGAAACACAGACTGTTGAAAACTGTTGCGATGTGACGGTGGATGATGATGTGGTCCGGTACCTCGGGGACCTCTGCTCCAAGGACCTCTGAAAGCCCTCGAGGTCGTGTTCAGTGAAAAGACAAAAATTCAACAGGAAATTTATTAAACCAGAGTCGCTTGAATTGTTTTAAAAATGACTGACACCCCAAAATCCTGGTGAAATGAAGAGCCTGCAGGTCAGTGTGTGTCATTACATCTGAGCACAACATGCAGAAATCTGAGTGATGCCTTTTACAGCAAAACCATTTCATCCACTGTAATATGCAAATACACCAGTAAATCTTCAAAGCTCTTCTATTACCCACCCAGTGGGTACCTATGGAGTCAGTGTCAAGTGTTTGTCAGATGTATGCACAAGAAAAAAACGTATGCTTATTACAGTTTTTCTTGATTGTTTACACACATTTTCACACACGTGCACACGGCAAAACTCCTCAGTCCTACTGCATAATGAAACTTTACATTCAAAACAATGTTATTTCTACTCAAAATTGTATTTTGTTTTCAAATGACACACAGACCATCATATCAACAGACGTTTCTAAGAACCAGCTGTTGTGCTGAATATAAAACACTGTGATCATCACAGTGTTTTATATTCATTCATACATTTACATTCATACATTTACACATATTTTCCATCCATCGGTGATGGATGGAAATTATGTCTTCTGCATTCATCATAAAGACTGAGGCCTTTTTGTTCAGTGTCACATTCACTACAAACAGTACATACATACATACGTGTGTGTAAAATATATTAGAATATTGTTTTTATACTCAGAATGCACAATTACACAGTAACAAATATATTTAATTTCTCCCACAAAAAGAGTGTACATCCCAACTGACACAAAGCTGCACACACACAATATGGAGAATATGGAGGGAGATAAAGAACTACAAAGTGTGGGTGGGCAGACAGAAGACCTTCCTGACCACCTTGTGTAGGTAATCTTTCAGTTCTGCAATACAAATAGCAAAATACTGTAAATACTGTGTAGGAATACATTTCCCAAATGCTTGAAACATACTTTATTTTTACAGTCTGACAGAACAGTCCACAGGCAGTACTGTACTACTGTACTTGCTGAGTACTGTATTGATATGCAGTACTGCAGTTTTCGAGTAAGAGTAGATTTCTTACCTGTTCTCATTTCATGATGAATGCGACAGTGTACCTGCTCAGATTTGGCTGTATTCTTTAACTCCCTCGTTGTTTGACCACACAGTCAACCAGAGTGTCTCGGATCTCATCAGAGATTACGATCCAAAGCTGTCCTCGTCCTTTCCGCCCTCATCCTTTTCCTCTTGCTCCTCTGGCTCTGTTTTGCAGTGATGCCACCCATCGCTCCAAAACAGAGGAACTCACCTGTTGCCCTTTTCTGCTGGAGCTCTGATTGCTTTAGTAAAACTGTGAGACAAGGTGTTTGCCCATGTGATGAGTCAGTGTGCACAGTTGGACAATTAACTTCAGAATTTTAAATGACATGTTCCCTGTGAAAACAAGATATTTTCTTCATAAAAATTGTTCAAAATGCAGAGAATTATGTGTAGTGTTTTGAAAAAAATGTGTTTTACAACTGCAGTTTGAGTGTAAAGCAGGAACTGTGCTGGTAGCTGATCAGAGTCGGTTCAGGGGGTTTTGGTGCACAAGTTACTTGTTGTAGTCATTGTACCAGGATTTGTGTGTAAACAATTGTGAAAAACTGTAATACGCAAAACAACCCTAAAAGTATTGAGCTCACCTTGTATTCTTCATGAGATATTATGTTCACAACAAAAACCCTTTAACTCTCATTAATGTGCTAACACATGCACTAAATAAGCCTAAAAAGTTATCTGCTCATTTAAACCACAGGGAGTACCTATGGTGTATGTCTCAAGTGTCTACCATGTTTTGTTAATGAAGTGCCATTATCAGGTTTGATGGACAGAGATGTCTGGACGCAATTGCAGAACTTTTAAACCAAACAGCTCTGGTTAGTAAAAACGTTTACTGAAATATTCGGTGGGGTCCAGTACACTGCAAGGCAGTCCAAGATAAGCAAACAAATCCAAAGCATCAAGCACAAGGTGTGGTCAGTATGAAGAGGCAGGTGGTCAAAATACAACGTGGTAGCAGGACTAGGAAACACAGAAATCAGCGCTGGAAGTGCAGGCACAAGGCACAACAATCTGGCGGAGAATGAGTGCAACCTGTGAATGTTATGTGTCGGACGCAGTCGGAGAACCGAGCAGCGTTTGAGGTAGGACCCAGCATAAAGGAAACGGAGCACGGGTCAAAGGATAACAGAATTTAATAACATAACAGTGAGTGCTAAATTACTAACAAATAAGTGCGCGGTCTGGCGAGGTGGAAGAATGGTGCGCTCCCAGCAGCACAAACGGTCCAGAGCCAGAACAGTTCGGACCCAAGGACCCTGCCGACACCCCCCAGGTGGCCGCGACCAACCGAGTCTGTGAAAGAAGAAACCATCATGTGAGTCCACCACTCCACACACAGAGAGACCACTCAAAGGTGTACATAAACAGCAAACACTTCCTGGCTTAATCACCAATCAGCTTCCCACCCTGCAGGCATGGAACACCCAGTTCAATTCTCCACTGCAGTGGAAGCTGATTAAACGACTAACATAACAGCTCAATATAATAGGTGTGAGGGACACCACATTTACTGACTGTACTCATGTTAGTCACAAAAACCTAAAGTACCTCAGGAAGTGTGCTGACGAGCGTGAGACCTCACCCCCTCCTCTTTCACTGACCATGGCATCAAACCTGGTACAGTCTCTGCATCCATGATGATGAGATGGTTCTCTAGACGTCGATCTCACCCGTCTGGTCACAAGGTCGAGTCTCTGGCCACTACACACTGTGTACTCCAGACTTAAATGCAACCATGCCCACAATCCATAAAGATGCACCACAGCTGTGAGTCCTGACGAGCTGCACATGACCAGCCTCAGGTGATCAGGGTGAGGTCCTAATAACTCAGCCACACAGCCACTCAGTCCTGAACGCATGCCACCTGGAAGGAAAAACAGAAGACAGAAAACAGAAGACAAACAAAAGCCAGCCAGGCACGCCAGGCACCCCAGCCACAACAGTGAAGCTTCAATACACCCTGGTGATGAGCTACAGATTGGAACAGGTGTGTGGAAACTCCAGAACAGGGTGTGGCTCAGACAGTGTGCACCGCTCATCACCAAGCACCAAGAGGGACAAAGAAGAGAGATAGGGAAAGACAAAGCCCAAACAGGAAAAAACCCAACAAGGGAAAATGCACAGACAGAAAACCAAATCAAAACTAAACTAAGCAGAATAAATCAGAACCAAACATAATACAAAAGCTCAGAATCATGACAGTCATTCTCTCTCTCTCTTTCTCTTTCTCTCTCTCTCTCTCTCACAGACACACACACAGATGTAAGTATGATGACATGAAGGGCTGTATATGGTGTATTTACAGTATTGTTGGGACATTACTGTAAAACAATAAAAAAAATTAAGAGCTGGTGTGCAGATCCACACCAGGTCCACTTTGACACTGAAAAAACCTACTTACATGGTAATTACACATATTTTTATAAAACATGGTGGAAAAAGGGCTAATTTGGTCAATCCTCAAATAGAAGAAGAGAAGAAACAGTAAGTCCTACAGGCTCTGAAGCCCACTGGTAAAGGTGTGTGAAGTGGATCAGAGTCTACAACTCTCCCGGGAAAGGACACCAGTCCAGATTACTTCCCAATCAAGGCTGGTGCCATGCACAGCTGGGTGGACCAAGACAATGCAGATGAAGTGTCTTGGTCAAGGACACAGGCAGGTGGCATGATTAGGAATCATGCCAGGAATAGAGCCCATGTCTACCTATTGGGAGCTCCATGGAGCACAGAAAATATAGAGCAGTAGTCAGATGGATGGATGGATGGATGGATGGATGGAGTACAGATGGTTGGATACAGTGTTTTGGACCAGAGGAAGGTAAGCACCAATTTTTTTTTATTCTGGTAGAATGAAAGTCTATAGCACCAATCACAACAAAGTTGCCTCAAGCTGCTTCACACAAGTAAGATCTAACCTTACCAACCCCCAGAGCAAGAACACAGGTGACAGTGGTAAGAAAAACTCCCTCTGATGATTTGAGGGAAGTAAACCTCAAGCAGACCAGACTCAAAGGGTGACCCTCTGCTTGGGTCATGATACAGACACAACTTACCAACAACAATAACAATACGAATACACAGGAAATGTTTGGCGTCTATGCTGGTGCCCAGGATGGGAGGGTTGCAGGAAGTAGCACCACCCATCTCTGGTGGAGTCGCACCTTAAACAGAGAGAAAAAAACAATCAAACATCAGAAAGACAACAAATACAGTATAATTTGTCAGCATTAAGCAACAAGAAAAACTAAGGTGATCACCGGCCACTAGCCCTAAACTTCACTAAAAGACCCACAATTGGGTAAAGTTGAGGCCGCGGCACGCTCCATTTCCTAATAAAATGAATTAAAATCAGTAAAAAGCATAGTAACATACTATACCAGTATGTTGCCATATGAAAGGTGAAGATAAGTGCATCTTAAATCTGGACTTGAAAGTCTCCACAGAATCTGAATGTTTTATTGATGCAGGGAGATCATTCTACAGAACAGGGGCACAATAAGAGAAAGCCTTTAAAGCCTTATTAGCTTTTAAATAGTGGATTAATAAAATGGCATTAACAATACAATCAAAATTTACTCTGTTCTACTTCCCCTGAAGGGTAAAATATGAAAAGAACAGACGGACTTGAACTAATTACGACAGTGATGGTTGACACCAATACAGTCTGACGGTGACGTCATATATCATGTGGGGGCTTCCCCAGACTTGTGCAAGGCATTATGGGAAGCACACAGTGGCAGCCAATCAGAGTAGAAAGCTGGCTTGTCTCACTCTGGCCCATCCTCCAGCATGGCAGAACATGCTCTGAAACTGTGACGTTTCTGTGTAAATCTAACATGTTTCTCATAAATTATGTAAAAGATAGTGAGAAATAAAACCTTCTAACATGAAAAATGCAGTTTTTGTAACCTGATAACACCTCTGGAGTGTATCACCAGTTATCCATCTTCATGATGAAGTGGTACAGAGGAGGGTTTTCTTAAAAAGATGACCTGAAAGTTTAGCTACAAATTGCCAGAAGGTACATCTGAGATACAAGCCTTGATTTGATCTGTTTTGGTGAAAGAAAATCCTTCTCTGTTCTACTTGACTATGAAGCTAAGAGTAGTGATACAAAACGCAAAGCTTGCACTGTGCACAATTTCTCCAGTCACAGCCACGTAAGGCTATAACTTCTCCTGGGTTGTCTGGGTCTGTTGGTGGCTTTCCTCACTCTTCTCCTTCTTGCACAGTCACTGTTTTTGAGAACTGTCTACTCCATGCAGATTTACCATAAAGTGTCATACTGTTTGTATTTCTTTGTAATTGATGTAAATAAAGTCCAAAACATATTCAGTGGCAGCTTCACCATCAGAGAGCCTCGTCCACAACCACCACAAAAGACTCCAAGCTGTCAGTGATGTTAAAGGGGGCAACACACAGTATTAAGAACAGGGGGATGGAAACTTTGGATCAGGGTCATTTGGGTAGTTCTTTTGTCATTTTGATTTAAAAAGAGGAAACACAGCTGTTTGACAATAAATGGCTTCACCCAACCACTAACCATGAGTGAAAAAAAAGTTTTTGTGTTGTCATTCATATTCTCTTAAAAATGACCAAAAAAGCAAAAACATTCTGCCAGGGTATGTAAACTTTTGAGCACAACTGTATGAGTCCTTGGGTGTTATGTTCATAACACCCAAGGACTCATATGTAGACAAGTCTTATGCAAATTATTGTTTGGGTCAATAGGAATAGTTTGCACCATCTGTCATGTTTAGTTATCATGTTACAGGGTAACATATGTCACACGTCATAGAATCCAATGGACATCGACCTTGTTTGGCCTTTACTTGGAGACCAAACATCCAATTATTAATCCTTTTATTTCAAAAAATAATTTGCATATTTTTTTAATGAAATTGGAGCAACTTTAGCTTTTGTCACCCGTATAAACTGACACTGAGATTTGTTACCATTTCTGCTGTTTTTAACCAATAACTCCATAACATTCAGTCATAGATAGTCCAAACTATACCTTGTTGGAATTGTTATGATCAGACAAATAAGGTAGTATAGTTTTCAACATGATTGGAGCAGTTTCACATCTTGACCACTGTGTAATTCTTCAATGACCCCGAGCTGGCTGCAGCTGCCACCCTGGGATGGTGCTACTACATTTTTGTGTAGGCCATGATACACTGAGGCTGGATTTGTCTTTGTAGTGGAAAAAGACGCACCTGGAACTAAACCAAGTAGAGCCGAGTCGAGTTGAGCTGAGTAGTGCTGGATCTGTGTAATGGAAAAGGACCTTAAGTGTTGTGTCTTCACCTTAAGTGGTACCAGTTAGGTCAAAATTGATGACTGGCTCATGGACTAAATAGACAAAGCAGCTCATCCCACACTTCCCTCTCCTCCTCTAACTCTTTCTGGGGGATCCAGAGATGTTCTGAAGCCAAGTGCAACTCAGTTTAGACAACATGAACAAATGCAGAAAACATAAATTCAGAAAACATGTGCATCAATTTAGCAAGAGGTAGTTTCATCAAAAAGCATCTTGCAAATTGAGAAAATGCTTGCAAACAGAAAGAACACAAAACATTCTAACATACAGCACATGCAGCAACTTATTCTGATCATTCGTGTTAGTTATTTAGTTATTTTGCCACAATCAACAACCCAACAGAAGTACTAAACAGCACAAAACTCTGTTTCTGTGGAGATACATTTTTCACTTGTTTGGCTAATTGCTTACTCTGCAGTGAAAATGTCATTTTTTTAAATGAAATAATTAAATTAATTTTAATTATAGACTGATGTGATGTCTTCTAATTACTTCTTCAATCTGTTCAATTGTCCAAAAACCAAGACATATAAATCTACAGTGATGAGACACAGTGTTAGTATATTATTGTATTGTATAGCACAGCACAATATAATACAATATAATAATATAATATAATATAATATAATATAATATGTAACATAGGTCACGGGACACGAATCAGCTAATCAGATTTAGGATACACACGCTTTCGCCCAATCATACGTCTTGATGTTGTTGCTGGTTTACTAATCTGCAGACTCGCAGAAGCGATTAAAACAAAACAAAAAAAAGAAACCGTTATCGAGTCGTTCTATCGCATGTATCGTAATGTTGCAGTGGACTTACGTTGTTGATGTTGCTGAAGACATGTCTTCTTTTTTCTTTAACTAGCGTCAAGTAAGAAGTCGCTGTAACTACCTTCATTTTAGCGGCTAACGCTATCCGCGGTGATGTGTCAGTAGGCTAGCTAGCACTAGCTGCCCAGCTAGCTTAGCTGTTAGCGTCCTGTAACATGTTGAAACTGTCATGAAAGTGAACTTTGAAAATGAACAGAAATATTATTCTGCTCGGGACCCGTTACTGCTTCAGGCTGTCTAAACCTTCGTTGTTAAAATAGCACATTATCCGAAAGAATATGAGTGGAAACTGCTGAACTTTAAACGTACCAGGCTTCCTTATTATTATTATGATACGTGATCTCATCCCTCTGAGGTAAATATAACATCGTGCAGCCTGTTGCTTGTGCATTTTTGCTTCATACCATACAACATTGGATTGTAAAGTTTGTTTTTTAGCAGTTGTAGTTTTCATGTCTTACGTGGGGCTTTTAACCTGTTCAGGACTTTTGGGGTTCCTGGACCCCATGGCAATTGCTTTCTCCATATTGTGGTCACCTAAAGTTCTGAATATGGTTAATAATGAATTAATAATAGTAATGCATACAATTAATGATTATTCTCATTTGCTTGAATGATTGTTACTTTACAAATCTTGAAGTTTACAAAATGTCACAAAATAGTATTTATTTGTGGGAATATTGTTAATGGTCATGTTTGTTTTAAATGTATTTTAAATATGAAATTCATAGTCTAAAAGTATTCTTTTTTTTTTTACTCTGGCTCTAACTAATAATCTAATCTTATTCCTCAGGTACACTCTACAATTATGGAGTCTTGAAAAAGGAGCTGAGATTTGTGGGGGGGGGTGGGGGGACCCTTTCCCCTCAGGTTGATAGAGTGCTGAAGAAGGTCAGAGGACTGTTGAAATTATTGGCCTTTTGTAAATTATGTAATGACTGTACAGCAGAAAAAAAAAGATTTTTGCAATCAACTGATATGTACAACTTTTGTATAAAAAAAGAAGCACATAGATTTTTTTTTGTATTTATTCAATTCTTGATTGCCAGTGTATGCTGTGAGAACCTTAGGTTGTTGTCGTGGTGGTCGACATGGTGGACCTGAAACAAGTTACAGAAAGCTCTGGGGTCGCTAGGGTGCAGTGGAACCTCAACACAAGCACAATTCTAGCCTCCACAACCATCTTGACCTTGATGACATTTTTTTCTCTCCCTTTTGCAGCTTTCTTCTTCGAGTGCAGCCCTGTTATGTTTTTTAGAAATATTTTGGTTTGTTTCCAACCAGTTTTTGTTACTTTGAGTTTATTGTGATTGTGGGGGTGGGCTGTCCGAAGACTTGTGCTTGCGGAAGGAAGGAAGGAGATTTTTTGGCAATACCTGGATGGAGGTGAGGAGGAGTCTGGCAGCGCCAGACTGTATGCCCAAATGTCGCTCACTGCAGCATGCAAACGATGTTGTGGCGGCAATAACGCGTGGCTCTGAGGGGCAGCTGAAGGCCTTCTTGACTTCGTACTGCCACAGTGCAGCCACCCTGAAGGACGTGTTTGGTCGTACAGCCCTGCACCTGGCTGCCTCGCTGGGGAAAAAGGCTCTGTTGGAATGGCTGCTGGAGAGTAAGAATGCAGACCTGATGGTGAAAGATAAAGAATCTGGATGGACTGCTCTACACCGCAGCGCCTTCTACGGACAGATTCACTGTCTCCTGTCACTGCTCAAGGTAAGTCTGCAAAGGGGATTACAAAGTACTGATTCCTGCATCCAATGAAAAGTGTTAAGTTTATCTGTAAAACCCTGTCACATTCAGCAACATTCCAATTAAGTCCTCCAAAAATTGGGTGGGTGCAGTAAGAGCTTGTACAACATTGTAGGAATGCAGTAGAAACAGATAAGAACATGCTATGGTCTTCTCTAAACATTGGACATGTTTAACAAAATAAATAAAATGTGGTGAAGACGTGGTGAAATCGGGAAGCAGTAAGAACTTACTGACGTAGTAACTACTAGTGACGTTACGCTTGAAACAGACGGCTGGCCACAGTAAATGTCTTTCAAAGCAGATATGTCATTGCAAGATATTTTGGTGCCTCGCTTCACTCAGAAAAATCATGCGACTCCCCAAATGAAGCTTGGTTACGTCACACGTGTATCGACGACGTGTCACAGAGATGTGAAACTCTCATAGTGCTTATAAAAGGGCACAGTCCCTCTGTACTCATTGAGTTTTTTGAGAGGAGGAGAGATTTGGCGTGTGTTATGACAATAGTTTCACCGATTCACAACCAGAGATTTGGGTGAAATAGATTAGATAATCCATCATACATTTATACACTAACTTTGAAACACAGACATTCAGGCACTATACACACTGGTTTACACTATGCCACTTACACATTAAGTACACATACAGAGAAAGATTAATAGTTAGTGGAGCAGTGTAAAGTGAGTGTGAGAACATTAGAAAGTGTTTGTGTGATAGTCTGTAGTGAGTGTTTGAGAGTGTGAGGAAAGGAGAGATAGGGAGGATGGAGGCAGTTGTTTATCCAACTCTTTACAACCTGGACAAAATCCATCCCCATATGCCACTGACGTCTGTACCATGTGAGAGGGTCTTCTCCAAAACTGGAGAGATAGTAATGAAGAGGATGACTCAAATCCAACACCACTGAAATTATCTTGTTTTTAAATAAAAAACTTTTGATGCCCCAAATCCCCTCATTTTTGTGCAGCTATGGTCATAACAGTCCCTAGTTGTACAAGCATTTCTCAATTTATATCTACCTTATATCTATCACCTTTCCTTCTAACAACACTCAATAAGCATTTGGGAAGTGAGGACACTAATTGAGTTTTGGGTATAAAAGCTTTACTTTTAAGATTAGGCTTAAAACTTTCCTTTTTGCTAAAGCTTATAGTTAGGCTGGATCAGGTGACCCTGAACCATCCCTTAGTTATGCTGCTATAGACTTGGACTGCTGGGGGGTTCCCATGATGCACTGAGTGTTTCTTTCTCTTTTTGCTCTGTATGCACCACTCTGCATTTAATCATTAGTGATTGATCTCTGCTCTCTTCCACAGCCTGTCTTTTTCCTGGTTCTCTCCCTCCGCCCCAACCAGTCCCAGCAGAAGACTGCCACCTCCCTGAGCCTGGTTCTGCTGGAGGTTTCTTCCTGTTAAAAGGGAGTTTTTCCTTCCCACTGTCGCCAAGTGCTTGCTCATAGGGGGTCGTTTTGACCGTTGGGGTTTTTTCTGTAATTATTGTATGGCTTTTGCCTTGCAATATAAAGCGCCTTGGGGCAACTGTTTGTTGTGATTTGGCGCTATATAAATAAATTGATTTGATTTGAAAAGGAGCATCCCAAAAGACTCAGCCATTCACAAGCAAAGATGGGGTGAGGATCACTACTTTGTGAACAACTGCGTGAAAAAATATCCAACAGTTTAAGAACAATGTTTCTCAACGTTCGATTGCAAGGAATATAGGGATTCCATCATCTACAATCCATAATATAATCAGAAGATTCAGAGAATCTGGAGAACTTTCTACACGTAAGCAGCAAGGCCGAAAACCAACATTGAATGCGTGTGACCTTTGATCCCTCAGCCGGCACTGCATTAAAAACCAACATCATTATGTAAAGGATCTTAACCGCATGGGCTCAAACCATTGTCAGTTAACACAGTTCGTCGCTACAATCTACAAGTGCAAGTTAAAACTCTACCATGCAAAGCGAAACCCCATACATCAACAACATCCAGAAACGCCGCCGCCTTCTCTGGGCCTGAGCTTATTTGAAATGGACAGACACAAAGTGTAAAGTGTGCTGTGGTCTGATGAGTCCACATTTCAGATTGTTTTTGGAAATCATGGACGTCATGTCCTCCGGACAAAAGAGGAAAAATACTATCTAGATTGTTACCAGCACAAAGTTCAAAAGTCAGCATCTGTGATGATATGGGGGTGTGTAGTGCCCATGGCACTTACACATCTGTGATGGCACCATCAATGCTGAAAGGTACATCCAGGTTTTTGAGCAACACATGGTGCCATCCAAGCAATGTCTTTTCAGGGACGTCCCTGCTTATTTCAGCAAGACAATGCCAAGCCACATTCTGGACTGCATTTTTATATAGCGCTTTACAATAATGCCTCACATTCACCCCGATGTCAGGGTGCTGCCATACAAGGCGCTCGCTACACACCGGGAGCAATAGGGGATTAAAGGCCTTGCCCAAGGGCCCTTAGTGATTTTTCCAGTCAGGCGGGGATTTGAACCCATGATCTTCTGGACTCAAGCCAACACCTTAACCACTAGACCATCACCTCCCCTGCACGTGTTACAACAGCGTGGCCTTCATAGTAAAGAGTGCGGGTACTAGACTGCCTGCCTGCAGTCCAGACCTGTCACCCATTGAAATGTGTGGGCATTATGAAGCAAAATCCAACAACGGAGACCCCGGACTGTTGAACAACTGAAGGTCGGGGAAAGAATTCCACCTACAAAAGCTTCAACCATTAGTGTCCTCAGTTCCCAAACGCTTATTGAGTGTGTTAGAAGGAAAGTTGATGTAACACAGTGGTAACTACACTGTCCCAGCTTTTTTGAAACATGTTGCAGGCCCCCATTTGAAATGAACACATATTTTGCTCAAAAACAATAAAGTTTATCGTTTAAATATCTTGTCTTTGTGGGTATTCAATTGAATATAGGTTGAAGAGGATTTGCAAATTATTGTATTCTGTTTTTATTTACATTTTACCCAACATTCCAACTTCATTGTAATTGGGGTTTCTTTAAAAGAAAAAAGTCAAACGTTTCAACAAGCACATCGAATCTTTATTATTAAACATATGTAACAGAGCCTTACTGTTCCATGACACCTTGTCCTTTATTGTTACATGCAAGTGCTATGTTGAAGACTGGCCATCAGATGTCACTATATTTAATTGTATTAAATGCTTCAAAACACTGAACCATTTCAACACAATGACTTCATATTGATTCAGTGGTTGGAAAAGCTTCGGTTTCTCCATTGCTACTAACGACAGCATTGACATAGTAACGATGCAACTAAATCTTAGTAGTGACTTCATTAATGTAGTACAAAGGGTGTTCTTACTCTTTTGTCATTACATTCTTGCTACATCACTGGAGTTCTCACTAAAGCCTTTCTTTCTGCATTTGTGCTGTGACTATGGTACGTTCATGCCACATTGTAGAAGACTGCATTCCATTGTTAATGCATTTTTTCAGAGTTTACCACATTTATGACACATCGGCCGCAGGTTTCCACCACCTCTATGTGATTCCTTGCACCATCACTTCAGTTTCAACTGATAAAAATCTGGACAAGTGAAGTGGTTTCTACCAGCATAACTGCAGCATTTTGATTTTTATGCAGGTTTCACAAAGCAACTTGTGATACTAGAAGTGTGCATGCTATTAAGAGCTCCTGAAGCCGAGCTGTCCATCGTGCTGATGATCCATTTTGAAGTGGCCATCTGAGCTGCACCTTCCTGTTTTAATCTAATGCTGTGCAAAGGATTAAAAATCTGTTGTGTCTTTCAGTGAAGTAAATTACTGTCCAAATCGTTGCCTGAAAATTGACGCACCTCACGTTGTCACCTACAGTCTGCTGCAACAGTTGCGTTATAAGAAGTGATGTGACGGCTATTCTATGCTGACACGTGAAGGCAGCACTAATGAGATTGTTTAGGTGAATGTGAATGACTAATTATTTAACAATAAACATGTTGATTATCCTGTTACGAATGCTTATATTCGGTGTTTCAACATTTCCCATAATGCCCCTGGCGGCCGGCTGCGCTTCCCAGAATGCACCGCAGTGCCAGCAGAGTTCCGCTGTCTCACTGCACATGTAAACAATGGCGAAGCGAGGATGTGGATGGCCTTAATTTAGCGAGTTCATGGGCGATCATCATGATTATACGCTCTCCCAAGTTGAGAGGATTTTC
The DNA here is from genome assembly GCF_902500255.1 of Thalassophryne amazonica. Taxonomy (NCBI): domain Eukaryota; kingdom Metazoa; phylum Chordata; class Actinopteri; order Batrachoidiformes; family Batrachoididae; genus Thalassophryne; species Thalassophryne amazonica. The sequence continues at coordinate 118,556,719 of NC_047109.1, read as the reverse complement.
TAGGGGAGGTGCAGCACCTGTGATGGACTTCTGCTGTGCCCAGATGTTGTCTTACTGTCCATACTTCATGAGATTTGTTTACACTGTGAGTGCTCACCTCCTGACACCAAACTCGGCTGAAACCGACCTCTCACATGAGTCACGGACCGCGAGACGGCGTGAGATTCACAACTGCAAAACACTGAATATTTTGATAATACATAATGTTAATGATCCTCTTATAAAGACTTATGAGAGCCTTATTACTCAGTAACATGGATCTTAATATAATCTGTTACCGAAGTATGTTTTTAATCTTGCTCGTGTAGCGGCTGCTCTGGGTTGTGATTGTGACTCCTCCCCTCGGACACGCGACCTCCAGCATGGGAGGCGGACGCTCTGACCAGTCGGCTAAAAACCTCTAGGCTGAGTGGCTAGAGTATCCTTTAGGTGTGTTGGGGGCAGTGAGGCCTATTGGCTACCACATGCACAGCGCCTCCTGCTGGCCTCTGTCACACTAACAAATCAGCTAACAGATGAACTTATACAGGAAAGGATGATGTACATTTCCTGACATGTTGCTTTTAGGTAAATATGAATGACCAATTATGTAACAATTGTGATTATTAACACCTGCATAGTGTTATCACATAATAATGCTAATAAGCATCTTATGACTTATAAAGGCCTTATTACTAAGTTACTAACATTATTACTAAGTGACTAACTCAGTTACAAATGCTTTGTTTCTGGTAACACGAATAACACAGTGGAGATGCTGGTGGACCCCGGGTTTACTGGGGACTGTAGTTTGGTCGCGGATACATGGACGTAACATTGAAGAAGTGGATTCATGCAAATATCTGGGGGTGTCACACTGATACCAGCTTAAGATGGCACACGCAAGTGTCAAGTGTTTGTGCCCGAGTCCACCAGCACCTGCCCACTTCTCTATCAACTGAGATTGTTTGGTGTACATAGGAATATTATCTTGATTTTCTATACAGCAACTATTGACTGTGTGTTACGGTTCAGTATTACCAGCTAGTTTGGCAATTTAACGGTTAAATCAAAACTCAAATACTGAATTTGAGAAAATAGCTTGCAAAATCATTGGTGTGGTGTTACCTGTAACTCCCCAAGATATGTCTGAACAACCAGTTCTCAGACTTCAGACAATATTTTATGGGATGCACCTCATGTACTGCGTTCTGAAAATATTTTACTTAACTCGGGAAGGAGGTACAGAGTTCCTCTGTGTAAATATAGAAATAGAACTGATACAAGCACTCGTTTATCCCACTGTCAGTGAAGCTCACAAATGAGCAGACGGCTCAGGCTGGACAGAAAAGATAGTTTAAGGTCATGTGATGCTGAATTTGCACTGAGATGCTGGTATGATTTTGTTGACTATGCATTTGTATTTATTATGTAACTGTTTTTATGCATGGGTGGAACGTATCAAATGTGCTGGATGTGTTGTTTGTGTGCTGGATGTGTTCAGATCAAAGACATGCTTATTTAGGGTCTGCTCCTTTCTTCTGCCCCTGACCAAGGGCAGCGTCTACATTGGAGTTTTTAGCGCTATTATATAGTCACGTGTCATGTTTCACCCGTTAAATCCTGTAATTAATTATAGATGCTCTAGATGACTGTTACTGTAGATGACTAAAATACCATGAGTTAATTCTCCTCTTTCCATCCATCCATTTTCTTCCGCTTTATCCGGAGTCGGCTCACGGGTGGCAGCAGCTCCAGCAAAGCCGCCCAGACCTCCCGATCCACACACACCTCCCCAAGCTCCTCCAGGGGAACCCCAATGCGTTCCCAAGCCAGCCGAGAGATATAGTCCCTCCAGCGTGTCCTGGGTCTTCCCCGGGGCCTCCTCCCAATGGGACATGCCCGGAACACCTCTCCAGCGAGGCGTCCAGGGGGCATCCGGAAAAGATGCCCGAGCCACCTCAACTGACTCCTTTCGACGTGGAGGAGCAGCAACTCGACTCCGAGCTCCTCCCAAGTGACGGAGCTCCTCACCCTATCTCTAAGGGAGCGCCCAGCCACCCTGCGGAGGAAACTCATCTCGGCCGCTTGTACTTGCAATCCTCGTTCTTTTGGTCATGAGCCAAATCTCATGACCATAGGTGAGGATCGGAACGTAGATCAATCAGTAAATCGAGAGCTTTGCCCCCCTACTCAGCTCTCTCTTCACCACGACAGTCCGATACAGCGACCGCATCACTGCAGATGCTGCACCGATCCGTCTATCGATCTCACGCTCCATCCGTCCCTCACTCGTGAACAAGACCCCGAGATACTTAAACTCCTCCACTTGAGGCGAGGACACTCCACCAACCTGAAGAGGGCAAAGCACCTTTTTCCGATTGAGAACCATGGCCTCGGATTTGGAGGTGCTGATTTTCATCCCGGACGCTTGTTAATACACCATGTCCTTCAGTACTGTTAACCTTTGCAAGTTATTTGTAAGTTGTCACTTTAGATGAGCTCACATGGTGAAGTTAATGAACCATTAAAAACGTCTCAGTTGCTCATGAATTACAGTATTGGAATAAAACATGTATAACTATGACTTACTGATGAGAATGAAAGCATGAACAATGTTTTATAAAGGATGACCACAGCACCGACATAACAGCTTACAAATGCTGAATAAATCATTCACGGCCTTCAGTTATTCTAAAGTGTTTTTTAATCCTGCTAACAGACCGACAGTCAGACGTAGCCTCTTCCACCAACACGCCATAATGTGCTTTGTTTTTAAATATACTGAAATAGAAAACTCAGGTTGTGTTGCTGTCTGGAAAACTGCGCTGAAATTTTATGCAACAATACTGCACAGCAAATTTCAAAGCAGCAGCAGGTTATGAAAGAGCAGCTTTTAGATGCTTCATGTTAGAGACGGCGCCATGTGCACGGAGGTGTATATCATTCAGTCATTTTTATCCATCGTCAGTTTGTATTGATAAACCTCTCATTATCGATCTGAATCCACTTAAACCTCATACGGCAGATGGATCTGTAGTTAACCAGACAGAAAACACTTTCTGGGATGCTGGTTCCCCAAAAACAGAGTCAGATAAAGAGCAAAGCCAATTGTTCTGGTTTCTGTTAACACCTCAGCACCCCTGAGATAGAGTCACAATTTGCCTTCATCTGCATGTGCCGTGAAGCAATGAACATCTGCTACGCTTCAGCAGCTGTTGACGGCTCTGAAAGTCTGACAGTGAGCTTGTGTCTGTTGGCGCCGGTGTCGCTGTGAAGTCTGTCAGCTGGCTACAGCTCACACACATTATTTTGGGGAATTCACAGAGGAGCAAATTATTATTTTTTTTTAATTAACAGCAGGAAGTAAACTGGCGAGAAGATGACCGTTGGCTGCTGTCGTTACCTGCAGATAAAAAATCCAACGGCATGTCCTCTGCTCAACTTTCGCAAACCACCAAGGAGATTAAAACCGTCGCTGCAGGTGAGCGCGGAGCCACATTTGACACTGAAATAGCAGACATTTAATCAACTTAACCTCACTGCTGGCTGAAATAAGGTTCCATTTGACGTACGGTTTAACACAGTGTTTGTGAGGAGAACTCGTAAAGTGATAAATGGGTTTTTCATGACTGTTTCTTGGTTTGCACAAACTCTATTGGGCCATTTGCAGCCCAGTCTGATCAGACGGAGGGACCAATCTGTCAATGGGGGGACCGATCAGACTGTGACCAGCGCTTAAAGGTTTAAAGAGTCACAGCGCATCATTCATTCATGGCAGCGTTTATCACAGCCATCAGTCGACTCATCAGCAGTCCTGCATGTGATGAAAATAAATCCCACGATCCATCAAGTCAAAAATAAAACGAAATATAATAAAATAGCAAATTAGTCTGTTTTGCCCCCATGTGGAGTGGAGATGCCACACTACACCGTGCGTGTGCTCAATGACCTGCTCATTAATATTTAAGTGCTCCACCTGTCAAACAATAGGGTTCTGCTGCCGATAGAGATGCAAACCAAGCCAGACTGAACCGACCTGAAGCACTCGGTGGAAACGAGACTGTCAGCATACACTGGACAAATGGTCAGGGTGCGACAGTGACATAACTTTACAAAAGATTAGCCCTTATCAAAGGTAACTTTTAGCTTAGCTGTGCCACCACGGGACAGCTGTTTTTTTTATAACACGAGGAGAACGAGCAGAGGCATGAGCCAAGAAGAACCTGTGTAGATCGGAGCAGATTTGGATCAAGAGTTGAATCCAGATTGTTTGAAAAGTCATTTTCTCTAACATGTGAGAATGGGCACTAACTTTTTTTTAAATTCCCCAGTAAATATTGCATAAATATTTATGAAAAAAAAAATCCAGGCATTTTATTTTTCTAATGTCTATGAATGTGTCAAATTTTGCGTAAATTCCAAATAAAAGTTTGGATGCTGTGCAACAAATTTATTTATTAATTTTCAATCTCTGTAGACAAACCCTGCTAAGAACCACGCTGGAAAGAAGAGAAGATTTTGGTCTCTGACTGTCTTTCTACTGATGCTTTCTTTGGAGAAGGTGATTCAACGTTTGGATGATCTGGATTTAGTTGCAGATTTTTTTTTATGTTCATCATTTCCACTGAAGAGACAAAAACCATTTTCAACTATTGCCTTCTTTGGACTGAATTAAAAATTTGCACCAAGGTGAGGATTTGCCACGGTTCAGTCAGCCTACAACTCCACCTGGACCCTTTTTTTTTTTTTAAATCAAGAATTATTTTCCATGAACAGATTAGACCCTTTTATATATATATATTGTTCTCAGTATTTGGTGCTATGATTTTGATCATGACAATTTAACATGATAAGTCAGTACTCCTCCAGGATCGCACAACTGGACCAGGATCAGCCCATCTGGACCAGGATCAGCCCGACTGGAACAGGATCAGCACAAAGGAGAAGCCCAAAAAAATGTACTTAGCAGTTATATCAACCAGTTCCAGAAAAAAAAAAAAGCGGTTGTTTAAAACAAGTTGCTACAATTAATTTCATATTGTTTACCACTTAAACAACCAGTGTTTTGTAGGACTGGTTGACATAACTACATGAAATAAATGCAAATTTCATTAGAGTGAAATTTGACCTCACCATCAAATCTGATGGAAATCCATTCATGAGACTTCCTGTTAACAAACAGCACAAAGCCTTGACAAGAAAACTCACCGAGAAATATCACAGAAAGGAAAGGCATCTGACACAAACCCTGCAGGTTCTGCACTCTGAGAGGTCCTCCATATGTCCGATAGCTCGAGTAGAAAAAGCTTCCCGAGTATTCTGATAAGAAAAACCCGTGGTGACAGTATCTTTAATCCTCCAACTTTTTGTTGAAAGATTTATTATTCTCTCTCCTAAATCTAAAAAAAAAAAAGACATTCTGAACAATGTATTTTATGAACAAGCATGACTTTCTTTGATGACTTTATCATGACACCACTTTGTTGTTGTTCATTCGGCTGCTCCTGGTTTTGTTCTGGGTCTCCACAGTGGATACAGCCAGATCCGCATTGGTATTTGGCACAAGTTTTACACCGGATGCCCTTCCTGACACAACTCCAGTGTTACCTGGAGAAACATACACAGCCGCTGGTGTTCCAAAGAGGTCTCCCATCCAAGTACTAACCAGATCCTGCACTGCTTAGCTTCTGAGATTTGACAGAATCAGACTGACACAGAGCAGACCGGCTGTTTATCATGACACCACTTATACCAATCAGATATTTTGCTGATGAATTACACAGTGCAATTAATCAACAACTAGTCCCTTTAGAATTCAGGGGTGCCCAAGTTCGGTCCTCGAGAGCCACCTTCTGTTGTGTGGGCCGCTGAAGAGGAGGTACTGCTGGCCCACCACCACAAGATGGCGCCCTGCTTGAAGTGCGGGCTTCAAAGCACGAGAGGGCGTTGGCTTTGCTGGAGGTGACAGCTGTCATCAATCAACACAAGCTGTCACCCATCACCACCACTACAAAGACCGGACTGCAACTCCACCTCCTCGCCGAGAAATCAACTACCATTCAGGTAATTTCTCTGCTGACTGACACTGTGTGTGTTTAACCTGAACTTCTATTTGCAGCCGTTTTCCTGGGAGTGTTTCCTTATCTGGAGGATTGGCGTTTGGTGTGACAGCGACGGCTTCGCCTCACACCCCCAACTCAGATAAGTGGTTGACCAGGAGCTGCATGAGTGTGTGTGATTGGAGGTGGAGGTTTTCCCTCCTTTACTTAATACAGACTGTGGGATTACTGAGTGTGCGAACTCACACTCATCTGGACTGTCTCTGTTCTCTGCCAGCAGTAACGGGTCTGACTGCTGAAGACAGCGGCCACCTGGGGCGCAGGGCTTGGCGGCTCCGGTGTTCTTCCGCTCCGTTGGTGTTGGAAGCTGTGTGGGGATCCAGCTCTTCTCTCGCCAGGCGTCTTCTATCGTCGAGCCTGCCCACACGTCACCTGGTGTATGATTGACAGTCACCATATTGTTATTGTCTGTACGTTGTTGTGCGATTCCACAACATTAAATTGTTACTTTTTGGCTTATCCATTGTCCGTTCATTAACGCCCCCTGTTGTGGGTCCGTGTCACGACACTTTCACAACACCTTCCTGACACTCTTAGTTGTCTCCCTGCTCCAACCACCTGAATCAAATGAAAGACTTGTTAGCAGGCTTTTAATGAGCCTTTCATTGGATTCAGGTGTGTTGGAGCAGGGCGACAACTAAGAGTGTCAGGAAGGGGCTCTCGAGGACCGAACTTGGGCACCCCTGCTTTAGATCGTCTCTCTAGCTCCACTGGTTGAAGACATAGTCGAAATGTTTTCCACAACATGCTTTTGTTGACCTTGACCTTTGTCCAATTCTCTCCAAAAGTAATCATCTTGAGATCATCATCCCAAATAATATTCACACCAAGTTTGGTGAAAATCTGTCCAGCATTGTTTAGTCATCTTGTTCACAGACACACGGAACCAATTAAAATCCCATGCTTCAAAGCTGGTTGGTGCGCAGAGTAAAACATGGAGCCAGCGTTCTAAGTTTTCCCATAAGCATATTCTCAGAAAATTTTAAAGCAGGTATCAACTAAAAACAGTTTATGACCAAAATTTTGGTGAAATCTTTTCATTATTTTTTAAAAAAATGACACCTGCAGGAAAAGACACACATGATCTAATAACCACTGACCTCCTGTCAGTTGGCAGAGGTATGATAAAAATAACGTTGAAGAAAGAGAATCAAATGATTGAGGCAAATGAACCCCCCCCCCCCCCCCCCCCCCACACACACACACACACACACAACTTTGGAAATGTGCTGCTCACATAATCTTTCCCCCTCAAGAATTTGGCCTCTGCTTAAATCTGTCTCTCAGTGCTGTACACCGTGGCCCACAAAAACCTTGACAGCACATTCCGCCGGCCCTTATTAGTCGAGACTGACACCAGCGGTCCAGTGGGATTTTATTGAGCTAAATATCTTCACAAAGAGAAATCAATCACATCAGCTTACTGCATAGATAACGATGCAATGTACACTATAGCCATTCGACAAAGGCTTCTAACTCAAACAAGCAGTGCAGCAGATAATAAGGATGCAACGACCAGCAGGACACGTCTTTGATCTACGGCTTTGACAATACCCCATCACCTAGCAAAAGTCAAAAAACAGAGCAGATCTCTCCTTCCCGCCTCAAAGAACATTTTGTTAATATTAATCGTCTGAATAGCACTGGGCAGTCAACACCTATCGGATGCTGTCGATGACATGCTGAGGGTATGAAGGGGTTAACAAGGTGCTGTGACATCTACAGGAAGACCTCTCATGCAAATCTCAAAGTGAAGAGTCTTTTTTGTTCTCACTATGAGTCCCAGTCCTCACTCACACATCTGAGTTGATGCTCAGGTGGCCAATCGTGGGTCTGAGTTGATCTCGTACCTGTAATGATACCCTTCCATGTGGTCCCTACAAGCATCCCGGATGTTGTACATCCACCTCTTGATGCCTTTTCTGTTCAGGTAGAGCACCAGCAGGAATACGACACCAATCAGAGCGAGCACCAGCCCCAGAAAAACATAAGAGGTCTCCAGCACACCATCCATGTCACTGAAACACTTCAGCAGCGGCTGCTGGACTTGGAGCAGGGGCTGGTGCCTCAGGCCTTCTGGGTCTGCACAGGTCAAGTTCTGCATGTCGACGACTTGAGTGGAGTTTTTCAGCCACGCAACCATGTCATCGATGAAGCAGTTGCACCTCCAGGGGTTCCCTCCCAGGCGAATGCGGAGATCAGGTTTGAGGCTGAGCTCTGCCAGGGTGGTGTCGGGCAGTGCCGTGAGACTGTTGTCCCTCAGGTCGAGGTCACGTAGCCGTGGCACCTTCAGTGTGCCGTTCTGGATTGGAGATGATGGAGCTGTTCCGCAGGCTGAGGTTGAGCAGGTTGGAGAGGCTGGTGAACATGTTGTCTGGAAGAAAAACCAGGTCGTTGTTGGACAGATCCAGGACACTGAGCTGGTGCAGGTTTCCCTTCTGTAGAAAGCTTAGGGCCACGTTCAGAGAGTGGTTCTGCTTGTGAAACGACCTGCTGAGGTTTAAAACCTGTAGTTTATTGTCATCAGGGAAGGCGTTCTCACCGAAAGTCTGGATTTTGTTGTTGCTCAGATCCAGACGCACAAGGTTTGGCAAGTTGTCAAACACCAGGTCGTCCACAAACTCCACCTCGTTCCCACTGAGATACAGCTCTGTTAACAGTTCCAGGCAGACTGGAAAAGACTTCACGCTGATGTTTGAAATGATGTTTCCTGTCACAAAAAGGATTTGGTATTGTCCGGTAAAGAATGCGGAATCGCGTCCAAGTCCTGATTTTGGCATTTTACCGGTTTGTGACGAGCACACACACTTATCCGGGCAGCATTCACAGGATATAACCAACACAAGGATGAAAAGTAAAGAAATCATACCGACACTGTCTCGGATTCCGCGAGTTTAAATCCGCAGACACTCTGTGCGCAGTCCGTGCGTAAAGACCGCGCGCGTCCAAACCAGAACGCCGCCTCGACCTCCCGCAGGGAAAAGTTTCTCAGCCGTACGTATCCTTCAAACACCGCTCCAAAGTCCAACTCAAACCCAGTGTAACTACCCCCAAACCATCCTCCTGTAGACAAAATTCTACATCTCAGTCAGGATAAAGGCGAGAAGTTTGAAATGATCCTTTTCCAAACCTCGAGCTGCGCACAGTGTAGCAGCTACGCCAAGTTACTGAAATAATGAGTCCCACGCAGAATGTGAAGTCGGTAAATTTGCGATGGATGTGAAACAAAGAACGAGCGATGCGTCCCAGAGGTGCCATTCAAAACCCAGCCTGCGCACTTCCAGCTTAGCGCGCTCCAAAATACAGAGTGAAAGACCGGAACAGCTCGGTGCAGAGCAGAGCCAGCGGGGAGCGTACCATTATCCCAGCAAGCGGGGGGGACACACCACCACATCACTGTCACATTTATAACGACCACACACACTGCAGCTTCAAATGACACGAGAATAATAAAGATTTAATTTGAATCATTAAATAAGAAACACAGACTGTTGAAAACTGTTGCGATGTGACGGTGGATGATGGATGTGGTCCGGTACCTCGGGGACCTCTGCTCCAAGGACCTCTGAAAGCCCTCGAGGTCGTGTTCAGTGAAAAGACAAAAATTCAACAGGAAATTTATTAAACCAGAGTCGCTTGAATTGTTTTAAAAATGACTGACACCCCAAAATCCTGGTGAAATGAAGAGCCTGCAGGTCAGTGTGTGTCATTACATCTGAGCACAACATGCAGAAATCTGAGTGATGCCTTTTACAGCAAAACCATTTCATCCACTGTAATATGCAAATACACCAGTAAATCTTCAAAGCTCTTCTATTACCCACCCAGTGGGTACCTATGGAGTCAGTGTCAAGTGTTTGTCAGATGTATGCACAAGAAAAAAACGTATGCTTATTACAGTTTTTCTTGATTGTTTACACACATTTTTCACACACGTGCACACGGCAAAACTCCTCAGTCCTACTGCATAATGAAACTTTACATTCAAAACAATGTTATTTCTACTCAAAATTGTATTTGTTTTCAAATGACACACAGACCATCATATCAACAGACGTTTCTAAGAACCAGCTGTTGTGCTGAATATAAAACACTGTGATCATCACAGTGTTTTATATTCATTCATACATTTACATTCATACATTTACACATATTTTCCATCCATCGGTGATGGATGGAAATTATGTCTTCTGCATTCATCATAAAGACTGAGGCCTTTTTGTTCAGTGTCACATTCACTACAAACAGTACATACATACATACGTGTGTGTAAAATATATTAGAATATTGTTTTTATACTCAGAATGCACAATTACACAGTAACAAATATATTTAATTTCTCCCACAAAAAGAGTGTACATCCCAACTGACACAAAGCTGCACACACACAATATGGAGAATATGGAGGGAGATAAAGAACTACAAAGTGTGGGTGGGCAGACAGAAGACCTTCCTGACCACCTTGTGTAGGTAATCTTTCAGTTCTGCAATACAAATAGCAAAATACTGTAAATACTGTGTAGGAATACATTTCCCAAATGCTTGAAACATACTTTATTTTTACAGTCTGACAGAACAGTCCACAGGCAGTACTGTACTACTGTACTTGCTGAGTACTGTATTGATATGCAGTACTGCAGTTTTCGAGTAAGAGTAGATTTCTTACCTGTTCTCATTTCATGATGAATGCGACAGTGTACCTGCTCAGATTTGGCTGTATTCTTTAACTCCCTCGTTGTTTGACCACACAGTCAACCAGAGTGTCTCGGATCTCATCAGAGATTACGATCCAAAGCTGTCCTCGTCCTTTCCGCCCTCATCCTTTTCCTCTTGCTCCTCTGGCTCTGTTTTGCAGTGATGCCACCCATCGCTCCAAAACAGAGGAACTCACCTGTTGCCCTTTTCTGCTGGAGCTCTGATTGCTTTAGTAAAACTGTGAGACAAGGTGTTGTGCCCATGTGATGAGTCAGTGTGCACAGTTGGACAATTAACTTCAGAATTTTAAATGACATGTTCCCTGTGAAAACAAGATATTTTCTTCATAAAAATTGTTCAAAATGCAGAGAATTATGTGTAGTGTTTTGAAAAAATGTGTTTTACAACTGCAGTTTGAGTGTAAAGCAGGAACTGTGCTGGTAGCTGATCAGAGTCGGTTCAGGGGGTTTTGGTGCACAAGTTACTTGTTGTAGTCATTGTACCAGGATTTGTGTGTAAACAATTGTGAAAAACTGTAATACGCAAAACAACCCTAAAAGTATTGAGCTCACCTTGTATTCTTCATGAGATATTATGTTCACAACAAAAACCCTTTAACCCTCATTAATGTGCTAACACATGCACTAAATAAGCCTAAAAAGTTATCTGCTCATTTAAACCACAGGGAGTACCTATGGTGTATGTCTCAAGTGTCTACCATGTTTTGTTAATGAAGTGCCATTATCAGGTTTGATGGACAGAGATGTCTGGACGCAATTGCAGGACTTTTAAACCAAACAGCTCTGGTTAGTAAAAACGTTTACTGAAATATTCGGTGGGGTCCAGTACACTGCAAGGCAGTCCAAGATAAGCAAACAAATCCAAAGCATCAAGCACAAGGTGTGGTCAGTATGAAGAGGCAGGTGGTCAAAATACAACGTGGTAGCAGGACTAGGAAACACAGAAATCAGCGCTGGAAGTGCAGGCACAAGGCACAACAATCTGGCGGAGAATGAGTGCAACCTGTGAATGTTATGTGTCGGACGCAGTCGGAGAACCGAGCAGCGTTTGAGGTAGGACCCAGCATAAAGGAAACGGAGCACGGGTCAAAGGATAACAGAATTTAATAACATAACAGTGAGTGCTAAATTACTAACAAATAAGTGCGCGGTCTGGCGAGGTGGAAGAATGGTGCGCTCCCAGCAGCACAAACGGTCCAGAGCCAGAACAGTTCGGACCCAAGGACCCTGCCGACACCCCCCAGGTGGCCGCGACCAACCGAGTCTGTGAAAGAAGAAACCATCATGTGAGTCCACCACTCCACACACAGAGAGACCACTCAAAGGTGTACATAAACAGCAAACACTTCCTGGCTTAATCACCAATCAGCTTCCCACCCTGCAGGCATGGAACACCCAGTTCAATTCTCCACTGCAGTGGAAGCTGATTAAACGACTAACATAACAGCTCAATATAATAAGGTGTGAGGGACACCACATTTACTGACTGTACTCATGTTAGTCACAAAACCTAAAGTACCTCAGGAAGTGTGCTGACGAGCGTGAGACCTCACCCCCTCCTCTTTCACTGACCATGGCATCAAACCTGGTACAGTCTCTGCATCCATGATGATGAGATGGTTCTCTAGACGTCGATCTCACCCGTCTGGTCACAAGGTCGAGTCTCTGGCCAATACACACTGTGTACTCCAGACTTAAATGCAACCATGCCCCAATCCATAAAGATGCACCACAGCTGTGAGTCCTGACGAGCTGCACATGACCAGCCTCAGGTGATCAGGGTGAGGTCCTAATAACTCAGCCACACAGCCACTCAGTCCTGAACGCATGCCACCTGGAAGGAAAAACAGAAGACAGAAAACAGAAGACAAACAAAAGCCAGCCAGGCACGCCAGGCACCCCAGCCACAACAGTGAAGCTTCAATACACCCTGGTGATGAGCTACAGATTGGAAACAGGTGTGTGGAAAACTCCAGAACAGGGTGTGGCTCAGACAGTGTGCACCGCTCATCACCAAGCACCAAGAGGGACAAAGAAGAGAGATAGGGAAAGACAAAGCCCAAACAGGAAAAAACCCAACAAGGGAAAATGCACAGACAGAAAACCAAATCAAAACTAAACTAAGCAGAATAAATCAGAACCAAACATAATACAAAAGCTCAGATCATGACAGTCATTCTCTCTCTCTCTTTCTCTTTCTCTCTCTCTCTCTCTCACAGACACACACACAGATGTAAGTATGATGACATGAAGGGCTGTATATGGTGTATTTACAGTATTGTTGGGACATTACTGTAAAACAATAAAAAAAATTAAGAGCTGGTGTGCAGATCCACACCAGGTCCACTTTGACACTGAAAAAACCTACTTACATGGTAATTACACATATTTTTATAAAACATGGTGGAAAAAGGGCTAATTTGGTCAATCCTCAAATAGAAGAAGAGAAGAAACAGTAAGTCCTACAGGCTCTGAAGCCCACTGGTAAAGGTGTGTGAAGTGGATCAGAGTCTACAACTCTCCCGGGAAAGGACACCAGTCCAGATTACTTCCCCAATCAAGGCTGGTGCCATGCACAGCTGGGTGGACCAAGACAATGCAGATGAAGTGTCTTGGTCAAGGACACAGGCAGGTGGCATGATTAGGAATCATGCCAGGAATAGAGCCCATGTCTACCTATTGGGAGCTCCATTGAGCACAGAAAACTATAGAGCAGTAGTCAGATGGATGGATGGATGGATGGATGGATGGATGTACAGATGGTTGGATACAGTGTTTTGGACCAGAGGGAAGGTAAGCACCAATTTTTTTTTATTCTGGTAGAATGAAAGTCTATAGCACCAATCACAACAAAGTTGCCTCAAGCTGCTTCACACAAGTAAGATCTAACCTTACCAACCCCCAGAGCAAGAACACAGGTGACAGTGGTAAGAAAAACTCCCTCTGATGATTTGAGGAAGAAACCTCAAGCAGACCAGACTCAAAGGGGTGACCCTCTGCTTGGGTCATGATACAGACACAAATTACACAACAATTAACAATACGAATACACAGGAAATGTTTGGCGTCTATGCTGGTGCACAGGATGGGAGGGTTGCAGAAGTAGACACCCATCTCTGGATGGAGTCGCACCTTAAACAGAGAGAAAAAAACAATCAAACATCAGAAAGACAACAAATACAGTATAATTTGTCAGCATTAAGCAACAAGAAAAACTAAGGTGATCACCGGCCACTAGCCCTAAACTTCACTAAAAGACCCACAATTGGGTAAAGTTGAGGCCGCGGCACGCTCCATTTCCTAATAAAATGAATTAAAATCAGTAAAAAGCATAGTAACATACTATACCAGTATGTTGCCATATGAAAGGTGAAGATAAGTGCATCTTAAATCTGGACTTGAAAGTCTCCACAGAATCTGAATGTTTTATTGATGCAGGGAGATCATTCTACAGAACAGGGGCACAATAAGAGAAAGCCTTTAAAGCCTTATTAGCTTTTAAATAGTGGATTAATAAAATGGCATTAACAATACAATCAAAATTTACTCTGTTCTACTTCCCCTGAAGGGTAAAATATGAAAAGAACAGACGGACTTGAACTAATTACGACAGTGATGGTTGACACCAATACAGTCTGACGGTGACGTCATATATCATGTGGGGGCTTCCCCAGACTTGTGCAAGGCATTATGGGAAGCACACAGTGGCAGCCAATCAGAGTAGAAAGCTGGCTTGTCTCACTCTGGCCCATCCTCCAGCATGGCAGAACATGCTCTGAAACTGTGACGTTTCTGTGTAAATCTAACATGTTTCTCATAAATTATGTAAAAGATAGTGAGAAATAAAACCTTCTAACATGAAAAATGCAGTTTTTGTAACCTGATAACACCTCTGGAGTGTATCACCAGTTATCCATCTTCATGATGAAGTGGTACAGAGGAGGGTTTTCTTAAAAAGATGACCTGAAAGTTTAGCTACAAATTGCCAGAAGGTACATCTGAGATACAAGCCTTGATTTGATCTGTTTTGGTGAAAGAAAATCCTTCTCTGTTCTACTTGACTATGAAGCTAAGAGTAGTGATACAAAACGCAAAGCTTGCACTGTGCACAATTTCTCCAGTCACAGCCACGTAAGGCTATAACTTCTCCTGGGTTGTCTGGGTCTGTTGGTGGCTTTCCTCACTCTTCTCCTTCTTGCACAGTCACTGTTTTTGAGAACTGTCTACTCCATGCAGATTTACCATAAAGTGTCATACTGTTTGTATTTCTTTGTAATTGATGTAAATAAAGTCCAAAACATATTCAGTGGCAGCTTCACCATCAGAGAGCCTCGTCCACAACCACCACAAAAGACTCCAAGCTGTCAGTGATGTTAAAGGGGGCAACACACAGTATTAAGAACAGGGGGATGGAAACTTTGGATCAGGGTCATTTGGGTAGTTCTTTTGTCATTTTGATTTAAAAAGAGGAAACACAGCTGTTTGACAATAAATGGCTTCACCCAACCACTAACCATGAGTGAAAAAAAAGTTTTTGTGTTGTCATTCATATTCTCTTAAAAATGACCAAAAAAGCAAAAACATTCTGCCAGGGTATGTAAACTTTTGAGCACAACTGTATGAGTCCTTGGGTGTTATGTTCATAACACCCAAGGACTCATATGTAGACAAGTCTTATGCAAATTATTGTTTGGGTCAATAGGAATAGTTTGCACCATCTGTCATGTTTAGTTATCATGTTACAGGGTAACATATGTCACACGTCATAGAATCCAATGGACATCGACCTTGTTTGGCCTTTACTTGGAGACCAAACATCCAATTATTAATCCTTTTATTTCAAAAAATAATTTGCATATTTTTTTAATGAAATTGGAGCAACTTTAGCTTTTGTCACCCGTATAAACTGACACTGAGATTTGTTACCATTTCTGCTGTTTTTAACCAATAACTCCATAACATTCAGTCATAGATAGTCCAAACTATACCTTGTTGGAATTGTTATGATCAGACAAATAAGGTAGTATAGTTTTCAACATGATTGGAGCAGTTTCACATCTTGACCACTGTGTAATTCTTCAATGACCCCGAGCTGGCTGCAGCTGCCACCCTGGGATGGTGCTACTACATTTTTGTGTAGGCCATGATACACTGAGGCTGGATTTGTCTTTGTAGTGGAAAAAGACGCACCTGGAACTAAACCAAGTAGAGCCGAGTCGAGTTGAGCTGAGTAGTGCTGGATCTGTGTAATGGAAAAGGACCTTAAGTGTTGTGTCTTCACCTTAAGTGGTACCAGTTAGGTCAAATTGATGACTGGCTCATGGACTAAATAGACAAAGCAGCTCATCCCACACTTCCCTCTCCTCCTCTAACTCTTTCTGGGGGATCCAGAGATGTTCTGAAGCCAAGTGCAACTCAGTTTAGACAACATGAACAAATGCAGAAAACATAAATTCAGAAAACATGTGCATCAATTTAGCAAGAGGTAGTTTCATCAAAAAGCATCTTGCAAATTGAGAAAATGCTTGCAAACAGAAAGAACACAAAACATTCTAACATACAGCACATGCAGCAACTTATTCTGATCATTCGTGTTAGTTATTTAGTTATTTTGCCACAATCAACAACCCAACAGAAGTACTAAACAGCACAAAACTCTGTTTCTGTGGAGATACATTTTTCACTTGTTTGGCTAATTGCTTACTCTGCAGTGAAAATGTCATTTTTTTAAATGAAATAATTAAATTAATTTTAATTATAGACTGATGTGATGTCTTCTAATTACTTCTTCAATCTGTTCAATTGTCCAAAAACCAAGACATATAAATCTACAGTGATGAGACACAGTGTTAGTATATTATTGTATTGTATAGCACAGCACAATATAATACAATATAATATAATATAATATAATATAATATAATATAATATGTAACATAAGGTCACGGGACACGAATCAGCTAATCAGATTTTAGGATACACACGCTTTCGCCCAATCATACGTCTTGATGTTTGTTGCTGGTTTACTAATCTGCAGACTCGCAGAAGCGATAAAACAAAACAAAAAAAAAGAAACCGTTATCGAGTCGTTCTATCGCATGTATCGTAATGTTGCAGTGGACTTACGTTGTTGATGTTGCTGAAGACATGTCTTCTTTTTTCTTTAACTAGCGTCAAGTAAGAAGTCGCTGTAACTACCTTCATTTTAGCGGCTAACGCTATCCGCGGTGATGTGTCAGTTAGGCTAGCTAGCACTAGCTGCCCAGCTAGCTTAGCTGTTAGCGTCCTTTAACATGTTGAAACTGTCATGAAAGTGAACTTTGAAAATGAACAGAAATATTATTCTGCTCGGGACCCGTTTACTGCTTCAGGCTGTCTAAACCTTCGTTGTTAAAATAGCACATTATCGAAAGAATATGAGTGGAAACTGCTGAACTTTAAACGTACAGGCTTCCTTATTATTATTATGATACGTGATCTCATCCCTCTGAGTAAATATAACATCGTGCAGCCTGTGCTTGTGCATTTTTGCTTCATAACATACACATTGGATTGTAAAGTTTGTTTTTTAGCAGTTGTAGTTTTCATGTCTTACGTGGGGCTTTTTAACCCTGTTCAGGACTTTTGGGGTTCCTTGGACCCCATGGCAATTGCTTTCTCCATATTGTGGTCACTAAAGTTCTGAATAGGGTTAATAATGAATTAAATAATAGTAATGCATACAATTAATGATTATTCTCATTTGCTTGAATGATTGTTACTTTACAAATCTTGAAGTTTACAAAATGTCACAAAATAGTATTTATTTGTGGAATATTGTAATGGTCATGTTTGTTTTAAATGTATTTTAAATATGAAATTCATAGTCTAAAAGTATTCTTTTTTTTTTTACTCTGGCTCTAACTAATAATCTAATCTTTATTCCTCAGGTACACTCTACAATTATGGAGTCTTGAAAAAGGAGCTGAGATTTGTGTGGGGGGGGGGGGGACCCTTTCCCCTCAGGTTTGATAGAGTGCTGAAGAAGGTCAGAGGACTGTTGAAATTATTGCCTTTTGTAAATTATGTAATGACTGTACAGCAGAAAAAAAAAAGATTTTTGCATCAACTGATATGTACAATTTTGTATAAAAAAAGAAGCACATAGATTTTTTTTTGTATTTATTCAATTCTTGATGCCAGTGTATGCTGTGAGAACCTTAGGTTGTGTCGTGGTGGTCGACATGGTGGACTGAAACAAGTTACAGAAAAGCTCTGGGGTCGCTAGGGTGCAGTGGAACCTCAACACAAGCACAATTCTAGCACTCCAAAACCATCTTGACCTTTGAGTGACATTTTTTTCTCTCCTTTTGCATGCTTTTCTTCTTCGAGTGCAGCCCTGTTATGTTTTTTAGAAATATTTTGGTTTGTTCCAACCAGTTTTGTTACTTTTGAGTTTATTTGTGATTGTGGGTGGTGGGCTGTCCGAAGACTTGTGCTTGCGGAAGGAAGGAAGGAGATTTTTTGGCAATACCTGGATGGAGGTGAGGAGGAGTCTGGCAGCGCCAGACTGTATGCCCAAATGTCGCTCACTGCAGCATGCAAACGATGTTGTGGCGGCAATAACGCGTGGCTCTGAGGGGCAGCTGAAGGCCTTCTTGACTTCGTACTGCCACAGTGCAGCCACCCTGAAGGACGTGTTTGGTCGTACAGCCCTGCACCTGGCTGCCTCGCTGGGGAAAAAGGCTCTGTTGGAATGGCTGCTGGAGAGTAAGAATGCAGACCTGATGGTGAAAGATAAAGAATCTGGATGGACTGCTCTACACCGCAGCGCCTTCTACGGACAGATTCACTGTCTCCTGTCACTGCTCAAGGTAAGTCTGCAAAGGGGATTACAAAGTACTGATTCCTGCATCCAATGAAAAGTGTTAAGTTTATCTGTAAAACCCTGTCACATTCAGCAACATTCCAATTAAGTCCTCCAAAAATTGGGTGGGTGCAGTAAGAGCTTGTACAACATTGTAGGAATGCAGTAGAAACCGATAAGAACATGCTATGGTCTTCTCTAAACATTGGACATGTTTAACAAAATAAATAAAATGTGGTGAAGACGTGGTGAAATCGGGAAGCAGTAAGAACTTACTGACGTAGTAACTACTAGTGACGTTACGCTTGAAACAGACGGCTGGCCACAGTAAATGTCTTTCAAAGCAGATATGTCATTGCAAGATATTTTGGTGCCTCGCTTCACTCAGAAAAATCATGCGACTCCCCAAATGAAGCTTGGTTACGTCACACGTGTATCGACGACGTGTCACAGAGATGTGAAACTCTCATAGTGCTTATAAAAGGGCACAGTCCCTCTGTACTCATTGAGTTTTTTGAGAGGAGGAGAGATTTGGCGTGTGTTATGACAATAGTTTCACCGATTCACAACCAGAGATTTGGGTGAAATAGATTAGATAATCCATCATACATTTATACACTAACTTTGAAACACAGACATTCAGGCACTATACACACTGGTTTACACTATGCACTTACACATTAAGTACACATACAGAGAAAGATTAATAGTTAGTGGAGCAGTGTAAAGTGAGTGTGAGAACATTAGAAAGTGTTTGTGTGATAGTCTGTAGTGAGTGTTTGAGAGTGTGAGGAAAGGAGAGATAGGGAGGATGGAGGCAGTTGTTTATCCAACTCTTTACAACCTGGACAAAATCCATCCCCATATGCCACTGACGTCTGTACCATGTGAGAGGGTCTTCTCCAAAACTGGAGAGATAGTAATGAAGAGGATGACTCAAATCCAACACCACTGAAATTATCTTGTTTTTAAATAAAAAACTTTTGATGCCCCAAATCCCCTCATTTTGTGCAGCTATGGTCATAACAGTCCCTAGTTGTACAAGCATTTCTCAATTTATATCTACCTTATATCTATCACCTTTCCTTCTAACAACACTCAATAAGCATTTGGGAAGTGAGGACACTAATTGAGTTTTGGGTATAAAAGCTTTACTTTTAAGATTAGGCTTAAAACTTTCCTTTTTGCTAAAGCTTATAGTTAGGGCTGGATCAGGTGACCCTGAACCATCCCTTAGTTATGCTGCTATAGACTTGGACTGCTGGGGGGTTCCCATGATGCACTGAGTGTTTCTTTCTCTTTTTGCTCTGTATGCACCACTCTGCATTTAATCATTAGTGATTGATCTCTGCTCTCTTCCACAGCCTGTCTTTTTCCTGATTCTCTCCCCTCAGCCCCAACCAGTCCCAGCAGAAGACTGCCCCTCCCTGAGCCTGGTTCTGCTGGAGGTTTCTTCCTGTTAAAAGGGAGTTTTTCCTTCCCACTGTCGCCAAGTGCTTGCTCATAGGGGGTCGTTTTGACCGTTGGGGTTTTTCTGTAATTATTGTATGGCTTTTGCCTTGCAATATAAAGCGCCTTGGGGCAACTGTTTGTTGTGATTTGGCGCTATATAAATAAAATTGATTTGATTTGAAAAGGAGCATCCCAAAAAGACTCAGCCATTCACAAGCAAAGATGGGGTGAGGATCACTACTTTGTGAACAACTGCGTGAAAAAATATCCAACAGTTTAAGAACAATGTTTCTCAACGTTCGATTGCAAGGAATATAGGGATTCCATCATCTACAATCCATAATATAATCAGAAGATTCAGAGAATCTGGAGAACTTTCTACACGTAAGCAGCAAGGCCGAAAACCAACATTGAATGCGTGTGACCTTTGATCCCTCAGCCGGCACTGCATTAAAAACCAACATCATTATGTAAAGGATCTTAACCGCATGGGCTCAAACCATTGTCAGTTAACACAGTTCGTCGCTA
Organism: Thalassophryne amazonica; assembly: GCF_902500255.1. NCBI lineage: Eukaryota > Metazoa > Chordata > Actinopteri > Batrachoidiformes > Batrachoididae > Thalassophryne > Thalassophryne amazonica. The sequence goes on along the minus strand of NC_047109.1, from coordinate 118,536,077 downwards.
CATCTACAAGTGCAAGTTAAAACTCTACCATGCAAAGCGAAACCCATACATCAACAACATCCAGAAACGCCGCCGCCTTCTCTGGGCCTGAGCTTATTTGAAATGGACAGACACAAAGTGTAAAAGTGTGCTGTGGTCTGATGAGTCCACATTTCAGATTGTTTTTGGAAATCATGGACGTCATGTCCTCCGGACAAAAGAGGAAAAATACTATCTAGATTGTTACCAGCACAAAGTTCAAAAGTCAGCATCTGTGATGATATGGGGGTGTGTTAGTGCCCATGGCACTTACACATCTGTGATGGCACCATCAATGCTGAAAGGTACATCCAGGTTTTTGAGCAACACATGGTGCCATCCAAGCAATGTCTTTTTCAGGGACGTCCCTGCTTATTTCAGCAAGACAATGCCAAGCCACATTCTGGACTGCATTTTTATATAGCGCTTTACAATAATGCCTCACATTCACCCCGATGTCAGGGTGCTGCCATACAAGGCGCTCGCTACACACCGGGAGCAATAGGGGATTAAAGGCCTTGCCCAAGGGCCCTTAGTGATTTTCCAGTCAGGCGGGGATTTGAACCCATGATCTTCTGGACTCAAGCCCAACACCTTAACCACTAGACCATCACCTCCCCTGCACGTGTTACAACAGCGTGGCTTCATAGTAAAAGAGTGCGGGTACTAGACTGGCCTGCCTGCAGTCCAGACCTGTCACCCATTGAAAATGTGTGGTGCATTATGAAGAGCAAAATCCAACAACGGAGACCCCGGACTGTTGAACAACTGAAGTCGTGGGAAAGAATTCCACCTACAAAGCTTCAACAATTAGTGTCCTCAGTTCCCAAACGCTTATTGAGTGTTGTTAGAAGGAAAGTTGATGTAACACAGTGGTAAACATACCACTGTCCCAGCTTTTTTGAAACATGTTGCAGGCATCCATTTGAAAATGAACACATATTTGCTCAAAAACAATAAAGTTTATCAGTTTAAATATCTTGTCTTTGTGGTGTATTCAATTGAATATAGGTTGAAGAGGATTTGCAAATTATTGTATTCTGTTTTTATTTACATTTTACCCAACATTCCAACTTCATTGTAATTGGGGTTTCTTTAAAAGAAAAAAGTCAAACGTTTCAACAAGCACATCGAATCTTTATTATTAAACATATGTAACAGAGCCTTACTGTTCCATGACACCTTGTCCTTTATTGTTACATGCAAGTGCTATGTTGAAGACTGGCCATCAGATGTCACTATATTTAATTGTATTAAATGCTTCAAAACACTGAACCATTTCAACACAATGACTTCATATTGATTCAGTGGTTGGAAAAGCTTCGGTTTCTCCATTGCTACTAACGACAGCATTGACATAGTAACGATGCAACTAAATCTTAGTAGTGACTTCATTAATGTAGTACAAAGGGTGTTCTTACTCTTTTGTCATTACATTCTTGCTACATCACTGGAGTTCTCACTAAAGCCTTTCTTTCTGCATTTGTGCTGTGACTATGGTACGTTCATGCCACATTGTAGAAGACTGCATTCCATTGTTAATGCATTTTTTTCAGAGTTTACCACATTTATGACACATCGGCCGCAGGTTTCCACCACCTCTATGTGATTCCTTGCACCATCACTTCAGTTTCAACTGATAAAAATCTGGACAAGTGAAGTGGTTTCTACCAGCATAACTGCAGCATTTTGATTTTTATGCAGGTTTCACAAAGCAACTTGTGATACTAGAAGTGTGCATGCTATTAAGAGCTCCTGAAGCCGAGCTGTCCATCGTGCTGATGATCCAAAGTTCGATCAGCACCAAGGGCAGCTCATCTTCAGAGGCTCACAGTTGATTGTTGAACATGCATGTGGACACAAGAAAACTTGCAGAATGTGAAAAGGCACAGTGGCACAGTATTTTATTTCCACCAGGTTGTTATTGTAAATAATTTTTTTTTCTTAATAACTTACCTGGTTAAATATAGGTTAAATCAAATTCATAAGAACTGGACGGACGCAGTGAGGATGTGTTAAGTGTGTGGTGTGATCTGATTGGTTGTAATTTGGTAGGAAATTAGAAGGAATGTGTTTGATGCAGTGACAACCTGGCCAGTTGTAGTAAGGATGTAGTATGAACTTGAATACTGTGCTTTTTTCCTTTCTGACCATGTCCTGCTTGTGTTCAGGCAAATTTTCAGGATCCATTGTTTTCTTTGTGTGAGTGTGATGGGGCCATATGGTGCAAAATGACAATATCTCAAGCGTTTAAAATCAGCTACTCTTGTTTAGTGTTCTAGCACTTATAATGTAACATCATAAGTTTCTCATTAATGTGTATTTAATGTAAAAGGGAAGAAAGCTGGGTTTTGGTCATTTCACAATCTGATCAGCTACAGAAACAATAAATACTGAAGCATATATGTGGGAATGTTACAGAACAAATCTGCAGCACAATACACATCTGGGCTATCTACACCAAAGCCCAGTTTGTTTCAAAAACTCAGTTTACAAAGTATTCTAAAATATGATTGCCATTAACAAGTGATAGTGATTTATTTGTTATAACAACAGAGGTAGGACAAATTGAGCTGACGTATGAGGAGTGTACCTTGTGTTCCAAGTCATGTTGACTGTCTTGAATTGTGGACTTGATTTTGGACTTCTAATGCAAAGACATCAGCATGTATTGACATTGACTTTACTCCATCTGTTAGTATGGTCAGCCTTAAAAAGTTAGCCCTCTGACTTGAGACCAGTTGACTGTTATTTGGTATTAAAAAAGTGTGTGCGTATGTGTGTGGGAAAGAAGTCCAACCACATTATGCAGGTCTTGGCTACTCTTCACTGGCTTCCGGTCCATTGCTGGGTTGATTTTAAATTTCTTTTAATTGTTTTTAAAGCCCTCAGTGGCCCCAGTGTATCTTTAGGAGCTTCTTTGTCCTTACAGCCCAACCAGAGCCTTAAGGTCTTCTGACCAACTGTTGCTGGAGGTGCCTAAAACCAGAATAAAGATGAGAGGTGACAGAGCCTTTGCAGCAGCTGCCCCATGCTCTGGAATAGTCTTCTCTTTACTATTAGATGATCTTTGTCCCTAGAGATTTTTAAAGCCTCTTTAAAAACCTATTTCTTTTCTCTGTTTTCTACTACTTTTTACTCTTTATTTTATTTTGTCTTCAGTTGTTTTATTGCCTATTGCAGTGCTATTGTTATTTTTAATTCATTTATTTCTGACTGGGGTTAACCTGGTGCACCATTTTAAATCATGTACAGCACTTTGGTCGACTGCTGGCATTTTAAATGTGCTTTAGAAATAAATGTGTTTGTGTGTATAATGTCAAGAAAGCTGGCATAAAATTATATATATACACACACACACACACACACTTGGAACACAAGGTACACTCTTAATACGTCAGCGCAATTTGTCCTACCTCTGTTGTTTGTATGGCTCTGTATATGTGATTATATGCAGGGGTGCACAAAACTGGTACTCATTATGCTTGTGCGTGCTAAAAATAAATGATGTGTAGCAGAAAACAAGGGAAGCACTTCATAAGAGAAAATGGCAGACTGTAGGAAAAGTGTTTCCCTTTGCTGTGCATCAGTGATGTTTAGCACACACGAGCACAATGAGTTAGTTATGTACACCCCTGATTATATATGCCAGCTTTCTTCAGTTTCAATTTATTTAATTTATATCGTGCTAAATCACAACAGAATTGCCTCAAGGTGCTTCACACAAGTGAGGTCTAACCTTACTAACCCCCAGAGCACCAGTGGTAAGAAAACTCCCTCTGAGGAAGAAACCTCAAGCAGACCAGACTGAAAGGAGTGACCCTCTGCTTGGGCCATGTTACAGACATAAATTACAGAACAATTCACAAAACGAATATACAGGAAATGCTGTTGGTGCACAGGACAGGAGGGCCTCCAGTAGGGACGTGATCACGATTCAATTCGATTCCGATTCTTGGGGTGACGATTCGATTCAGAATCGATTTTCAATTCAAAGAGCTCTGAGAAATAATTATATTACTTAAAAAATGTTTGTTTAAGAAAATGCAGCTTTACAAGGTTAATCAAGTGATTCTAGATGTAAATTTACTTATCTGCTTTGCTCGTTCAGAGTTGGCTGACAGTTTAGTGAAGCGCTGGTCAGTAGTCGGCATCAGCATCAGCCATAGACAGGATGGGACGAATCTTCACTATATTTCACAGGTGGAAGAAAGCAGTCCTTATAATATTTCTAATGTGGAGGTCAAAGGACAATGTAGGATCAAAAATTACCTCAAGGTTCCTCACTTTGTCAGTGTGATGTATGACACATGAGCCTAGGCTAAGCGTTAACTGGTCAAATCGTTGCCGATATGTCACTGGACCGAGAACCATCATTTTAGTCTTATCAAAGTTTAAAAGTAGGAAGTTTCTAGACATCCAGCTTCTCACTGATGCAAGGCAATCTTCTAAGGATTTTATGTGAATGACATTACCAGCAGTTATCGGCATGTATAACTGAGTAAGGTAATCCCAAAATGCCGCAACATGTGCCAAAGGGGTGCTATATAAAGGGAGAAAAGCAGGGGGCCTAAGACTGACCCCTGTGCAACCCCATCGTTCATGTCACTAAGGTTAGAGGTAGTGTTACTGTCCAAAACACAGTGAGAATGACTGGTCAGGTATGACGTCAACCATGCAAGGGCACTCCCAGTAATCCCAAAGTGATTTTCCAGCCTATCGAGTAGAATATGATGATCCACAGTGTCAAATGCAGCACTGAGATCTAACAGCAACAGAACTGTAGTGGTGTCTGAATCCATTGTAAGGAGAAGATCATTCACCACTTTAGTGAGAGCCGTCTCTGTGGAATGATATTTTCTAAAAGCAGATTGCAGTGGCTCAAAGAGATTACAACCCCTGGCAAAAATGATGGAATCACCGGCCTCGGAGGATGTTCATTCAGTTGTTTATGTTATGTGTCGGACGCAGCCCGGAGAACCGACCAGCGTTTGAAGGACTCAGTATAAAATAAGCAGAGCACGGTACAAAGGATAACAGAGTTTAATAAACATAACAGTGATGTGATAAATATAAAAGTGCGCGGTCTGGCGTGGTGGATTGCGGTGCGCTCCCAGCAGCGCTAACGGTCCGGAGCCAGAACCAGTTCGGACCCCAGGACCCCGCCGACACCCCCCAGGTGGCCGCGACAAACCGAGTCTGTGAATGAAGAAATCATTATGTGAGTCCACACTCAACACACAGAGAGAACGCTCAAAGGTGTACAAACAGCAAACACTTCCTGGCTTAATTACTAATCAGCTTCCCACCCTGCAGGCATGGAACATCCTGTTCACAAACTCACTGCAGTGGAAGCTAATTAAAACGACCAACATAACAGCTCAATACAATAAGGTGTGAGGGACACCACATTTACTGACTGTATAAATGTTAGTCACAAAATCTAACGTACCTCAGGAAGTGTGCTGACGAGCGTGAGACCTCACCCCCTTCTCTTTCACAGACCATGCATCAAACCTGGACGTTCTCTGCATCCACTGATGATGAGATGGCTCTTGAGACGACGATCTCACCCGTCTGGTCACAAGGTCGAGTCTCTGGCAAATACACACTGTATACTCCAGTCTTAAATGCCACCATGTTCCAATCCATGTAGATGCACCACAGCTGTGAGTCCTGATGAGCCGCAGGTGATCAGGGTGAGGTCCTGATATCTCAGCCACACAGCCACTCAGTCCCAAATGCGCACCACCTGGGAGGAAAACCAAAAGACAGAAACAAAAGACACACAAAAGCCAGCCAGGCACGCCAGCCACAACAGTTTAATTTTGTAGAAAAAAAGCAGATCACAGACATGACACAAAACTAAAGTCATTTCAAATGGCAACTTTCTGACTTTAAGAAACACTATAAGAAATCAGGAAAAAAAATTGTGGCAGTCAGTAACGGTTACTTTTTTAGACCAAGCAGAGGGAAAAAAAATATGGACTCACTCAATTCTGAGGAATAAATTATGGAATCATGAAAAACAAAAGAACGCTCCAACACATCACTAGTATTTTGTTGCACCACCTCTGGCTTTTATAACAGCTTGCAGTCTCTGAGGCATGGACTTAATGAGTGACAAACAGTACTCTTCATCAATCTGGCTCCAACTTTCTCTGATTGCTGTTGCCAGATCAGCTTTGCAGGTTGGAGCCTTGTCATGGACCATTTTCTTCAACTTCCACCAAAGATTTTTTAAGATCCGGACTACTTGCAGGCCATGACATTGACCCTGTGTGTCTTTTTGCAAGGAATGTTTTCAGTTTTTGCTCTATGGCAAGATGCATTATCATCTTGAAAAATGATTTCATCATCCCCAAACATCCTTTCAATTGATGATAAACCTGAGCATTTATTGATGATGTAATGACAGCCATCTCTGCAGTGCCTTTACCTGACATGCAGCCCCATATCATCAATGACTGTGGAAATTTACATGTTGTCTTCAGGCAGTCATCTTTATAAATCTCATTGGATGGCACCAAACAAAAGTTCCAGCATCATCACCTTGCCCAATGCAGATTCGAGATTCATCACTGAATATGACTTTCATCCAGTCATCCACAGTCCACGATTGCTTTTCCTTAGCCCATTGTAACCTTGTTTTTTTTTTTCTGTTTAGGTGTTAATGATGGCTTTCGTTTAGCTTTTCTGTATGTAAATCCCATTTCCTTTAGGCGGTTTCTTACAGTTCGGTCACAGACGTTGACTCCAGTTTCCTCCCATTCGTTCCTCATTTGTTTTGTTGTGCATTTTCGATTTTTGAAACATATTGCTTTAAGTTTTCTGTCTTGACGCTTTGATGTCTTCCTTGGTCTACCAGTATGTTTGCCTTTAACAACCTTCCCATGTTGTTTGTATTTGGTCCAGAGTTTAGACACAGCTGACTGTGAACAACCAACATCTTTTGCAACATTGCGTGATGATTTACCCTCTTTTAAGAGTTTGATAATCCTCTCCTTTGTTTCAATTGACATCTCTCATGTTGGAACCATGATTCATGTCAGTCCACTTGGTGCAACAGCTCTCCAAGGTGTGATCACTCCTTTTTAGATGCAGACTAACGAGCAGATCTGATTTGATGCAGGTGTTAGTTTTGGGGATGAAAATTTACAGGGTGATTCCATAATTTATTCCTCAGAATTGAGTGATTCTATATTTTTTTCCTCTGCTTGGTCTAAAAAAGTAACCGTTACTGACTGCCACAATTTTTTTTTCTTGATTTCTTATAGTGTTTCTTAAAGCCAGAAAGTTGCCATTTGAAATGACTTCAGTTTTGTGTCATGTCCGTGATCTGCTTTTTTTCTACAAAATTAAACAACTGAATGAACATCCTCTGAGGCCGGTTATTCCATAATTTTTGCCAGGGGTTGTGTATATGTATATATATATATATATATATATATAGACACCCACACACACTGTATGGGCATAAACTCCAGACTTTTTTTTTTCTTTTAGATTTCTTGCTGAACAAAAATAGATTTTTGTGAATTTAACTTCATGGTTTTTGATGTCTTTGCAGCATGGCGGCCTCCTTTCCACCCCGGACAAGGAGGGTCTCTCTGTTTTGGATCTTACAATGAAGGACAGACCTGCACATGTTGTATTTAAAAACACTGGTAAGACAATCTGCAGACATTTCTGGGTCATTCTGGTGTTTGGCATTTTTTACTCCTCCACAAATATGAATTTGGGCTGCAAATAATTAATAATTAATCTGTACATAATAAAACGTACAGTGTGCATAATGTCTCAAAATGATATAAGCCCCCCCAAAAACCCCAACTTAACTGGGATGTTCCGACACTGATGTTGTTATTGTAGCCATACTAATGTGTTTTTGTGTTTTTTGTGCACCCCAGTCTTCAGCAGTTCTTTGTTTTGCGTTGGATTTTCCAGCTGTCACACCCGGCTTGTTCTGGTGCTGAGCTGTGATAAAGCCTCTGCAGCACAGTGCGGAGTGTGTCGCATTCAGCACAGTCACTGGTGATTTTTGGCTCCTATTTTAGCTTTTTCCTCTGTTGCAGCATTTGTCTGCAGTGTTGTGGTTAAAACATGTCTAAATGTTTAAATCAAGAAATAATGTGTGACAATCTGGTGAGGATGGACCAGTTGCTCGTAATACAATCTGGTAAATTACATGAAGCGTTGAATTTCATGTAACAACAGAAGAGAACTGCACATTGCTTCAGCACAAGGTGCTGTCTTTATTCAGTCTGATTAAAATTAAAATGTGACTTACGATAATTTGGAACAGAGAAATGCAGTAAATCATCACATTTACAGATTGAGAACCATCTTGGAAATGACAAATGGGGATACTTTCTTTATCCAGACATGTTAAAAATATAACAAAACAAGAATAATCAATCTTGACAATAACAAATGACTTTTATGTAAATCATGTCTGAAAGGAGAAGGAATGACGTGAAAACTTTCTGAGTCCTATCCCTTCTTAAAAAAATAAAAAATATTAGACAGCACTTTTGTCCTTGTGCTCCAGCTGCTTTTCACTTAAACACAAGGTGTAGCCTAGTTGAAGAGTGTTCAGACAAACAAGCAAACAAACAACTGCACAACATAGAAAAATATTATACTCATAGTTTCACAATCTGCCCATTATGCTCCTGAATACACCTTTTCTCTGTGTGCTTCTTCAGCATTTGTTTGAATTTATTTACTGAGGTGCACTAACAAGAACTAAGAACAGTTAGTTCTTGTTAGTTCTTACTAATTTACTAATCTTACTAATTTTTTAATATACTGGTTCCTCTCAAGTTGTGCTGATTTTCTCTCATTGGGAACAACTGAATATAATTGAGTCATAAATTATTTGCTTTGTGGATAATTTGAGTCATTATAAAATCAACCAGATCTTTAAAGGACATATTGCACTAAATTCATAATATTTTGGCTCTTAGAAGTCGTGTGATGATATATGTGTAATAATTTGTGCACTTCTTTAGGGGAGGTGATGGTCTAGTGGTTAAGGTGTTGGGCGTGAGTCCAGAAAAATCATGGGTTCAAATCCCTGCCTGACTGAAAAATCACTAAGGGCCCTTGGGCAAGGCCTTTAGTCCCCTATTGCTCCAGGTGTGTAGTGAGCGCCTTGTATGGCAGCACCCTGACATCAGGGTGAATGTGAGGCATAATTGTAAAGCGCTTTGAGCGTCTGATGCAGATGGAAAAGAGCTATATAAATGCAGTCCATTTACCATTTACTTCTGTGAACAGTCTGTAAGCATACATCAAACTGCTACGGAGACTGCCGAAAACAAAGTACTTGTTTTTCGGAGTGCTTACGTCGCTCTGACCAAACGTCCCAGTGCGCTTTTGAATGGAATGTAGACAAACTGCTGCTGTTAAGAATGGAGCCGCAGATTAATTACAAAGTTTGCACAAGTGTGATGTTGTTTTTAATTATTAATTTGATAACTGTGTTAATTTCAATGTGGTCATGATAAGGGTGAAGAGTTGGGGGTGAAGCATGTCATCTTTTCTGTACAGAGCACTGAACTGGGTGGCACGTGTGACACTCATGCACTTAGACATTATAAAGAGTCAATGCCACATCGGCCGCTACTGCCTATTGGTGCTGACGAGCTGTGGGGCCACCATCTTAGACCAGTCGTCCGACCCACTCCTCTCAGTGCAGCACAGTGCATTTAATCCATCGTAACTCTCTTAATATTAAACTGATGTTCACGTTTTTTTACACAAATGTCATCCATGTAGCTATGATACAGGACAAATGGTTTGTCCTATTTAAATAGAAATTTAAATAAATCATAGTGGGATTTACAGTAATAGAATATTCTGATATAGCCTAGACTGTAGACAGATATTTTGCAAACACTGTAAACACACACATTATATATATATATACACACACACACACACACACACACACACACATACAACCCCTGGCAAAAAGTATGGAATCACCGGCCTCAGAGGATGTTCATTCAGTTGTTTAATTTTGTAGAAAAAAAGCAGATCACAGACATGACACAAAACTAAAGTCATTTCAAATGGCAACTTTCTGGCTTTAAGAAACACTATAAGAAATCAAGAAAAAAAGATTGTGGCAGTCAGTAACGGTTACTTTTTTAGACCAAGCAGAGGAAAAAATATGGAATCACTCAATTCTGAGGAAAAAATTATGGAATCACCCTGTAAATTTTCATCCTGCAAATTAACACCTGCATCAAATCAGATCTGCTCATTGACATTGACCCTATGCCATGACATTGACCCTATGTGTCTTTTTGCAAGGAATGTTTTTGCAGTTTTTGCTCTATGGCAAGATGCATTATCATCTTGAAAAATGATTTCATCATCCCAAACATCCTTTCAATTGTCCAAAATATCAACGTAAACTTGTGCATTTATTGATGATGTAATGACAGCCATCTCCCCAGTGCCTTTACCTGACATGCAGCCCCATATCATCAATGACTGTGGAAATTTACATGTTCTCTTCAGGCAGTCATCTTTATAAATCTCATTGGAACGGCACCAAACAAAAGTTCCAGCATCATCACCTTGCCCAATGCAGATTCGAGATTCATCACTGAATATGACTTTCATCCAGTCATCCACAGTCCACGACTGCTTTTCCTTAGCCCATTGTAACCTTGTTTTTTCTGTTTAGGTGTTAATGATGCCTTTCATTTAGCTTTTCTGTATGTAAATCCCATTTCCTTTAGGCGGTTTCTTACAGTTCGGTCACAGACGTTGACTCCAGTTTCCTCCCATTCGTTCCTCATTTGTTTTGTTGTACATTTTTCGATTTTTGAGACATATTGCTTTAAGTTTTCTGTCTTGATGCTTTGATGTCTTCCTTGGTCTACCAGTATGTTTGCCTTTAACAACCTTCCCATGTTGTTTGTATTTGGTCCAGAGTTTAGACACAGCTGACTGTGAACAACCAGCATCTTTTGCAACATTGCGTGATGATTTACCCTCTTTTAAGAGTTTGATAATCCTCTCCTTTGTTTCAATTGACATCTCTCGTGTTGGAGCCATGATTCATGTCAGTCCACTTGGTGCAACAGCTCTCCAAGGTGTGTTCACTCCTTTTTAGATGCAGACTAACGAGCAGATCTGATATGATGCAGGTGTTAGTTTTGGGGATGAAAATTTACAGGGTGATTCCATAATTTTTTCCTCAGAATTGAGTGATTCCATATTTTTTTCCTCTGCTTGGTCTAAAAAAGTAACCATTACTGACTGCCACAATCTTTTTTTCTTGATTTCTTATAGTGTTTCTTAAAGCCAGAAAGTTGCCATTTGAAATGACTTTAGTTTTGTGTCATGTCTGTGATCTGCTTTTTTTTTACAAAATTAAACAACTGAATGAACATCCTCCGAGGCCGGTGATTCCATCATTTTTGCCAGGGGTTGTATATATGATAGAGAAGCAGATAGTGGCAGTAAAGTCAACTAATTTAGGGCTGAAATTCACTTAGGGTACCAAAATGGTGGACACCTACCCCTCAAAATTAATTGTGAGTTAGCCTTATGGAAATGCCTTAATTTTGTAGCCAATACAATTCGTTAACTGGCAGAAGCAGCAAAAACATAATGGAATTTCATTTTTCCATAAAAATGTGGTAAAATATTGAACATATTTGTAAAATATACTGGTTTACAGACGTGTCATTAAGAAAAGTGACACAATAAACTCAGTTGAAGTTGAACATATTTATTGTCAGTCAAACTGGGAAAACAATAGACACTGTAAAAGGTGAGACTTTAAGGAACAAAAAAATACAACAGTAAGAATACAGTAGTTGTAATTTTAATCATCATGTACCTTCAAAAACATTAGCACTAAGAGTAGGAAAAACATTTTTAATATTATTCACATATCAGTATGTTTTTACAGTAGTGTTCAGAATAATAGTAGTGCTATGTGACTAAAAAGATTAATCCAGGTTTTGAGTATATTTCTTATTGTTACATGGGAAACAAGGTACCAGTAGATTCAGTAGATTCTCACAAATCCAACAAGACCAAGCATTCATGATATGCACACTCTTAAGGCTATGAAATTGGGCTATTAGTAAAAAAAAAAAAGTAGAAAAGGGGGGTGTTCACAATAATAGTAGTGTGGCATTCAGTCAGTGAGTTTGTCAGTTTTGTGGAACAAACAGGTGTGAATCAGGTGTCCCCTATTTAAGGATGAAGCCAGCACCTGTTGAACATGCTTTTGTCTTTGAAAGCCTGAGGAAAATGGGACGTTCAAGACATTGTTCAGAAGAACAGCGTAGTTTGATTAAAAAGTTGATTGGAGAGGGGAAAACGTATACGCAGGTGCAAAAAGTTATAGGCTGTTCATCTCCATTGCTTTGATCTCCATTGCTTTAAAATGGACAAAAAACCAGAGACGCGTGGAAGAAAACGAAAAACAACCATTAAAATGGATAGAAGAATAACCAGGATGGCAAAGGCTCACCCATTGATCAGCTCCAGGATGATCAAAGACAGTCTGGAGTTACCTGTAAGTGCTGTGACAGTTAGAAGATGCCTGTGTGAAGCTAATTTATTTGCAAGAATCCCCAACAAAGTCCCTCTGTTAAATAAAAGACGTGCAGACGAGGTTACAATTTGCCAAAGAACACATCAACTGGCCTAAAGAGAAATGGAGGAATATTTTGTGGACTGATGAGAGTAAAACTGTTCTTTTTGGGTCCAAGGGCCGCAGACAGTTTGTGAGACGACCCCCAAACTCTGAATTGAAGCCACAGTTCACAGTGAAGACAGTGAAGCATGGTGGTGCAAGCATCATGATATGGGCATGTTTCTCCTACTATGGTGTTGGGCCTATATATCACATACCAGGTATCATGGATCAGTTTGGATATGTCAAAATACTTGAAGAGGTCATGTTGCCTTATGCTGAAGAAGACATGCCCTTGAAATGGGTGTTTCAACAAGACAATGACCCCAAGCACACTAATAAACCAGCAAAATCTTGGTTCCAAACCAACAAAATTAATGCCTCGAAGATGTAATCATGAAAAACTGTGGTTATACAACTAAATACTAGTTTAGTGATTCACAGGATTGCTAAAAAAGCAGTTTGAACATAATAGTTTTGAGTTTGTAGCGTCAACAGCAGATGCTACTATTATTGTGAACACCCCCTTTTCTACTTTTTTTTTTTACCAATAGCCCAATTTCATAGTCTTAAGAGTGTGCATATCATGAATGCTTGGTCTTGTTGGATTTGTGAGAATCTACTGAATCTACTGGTACCTTGTTTCCCATGTAACAATAAGAAATATACTCAAAACCTGGATTAATCTTTTTAGTCACATAGCACTACTATTATTCTGAACACTAATGTATATTTAAACCAGAGAATCTTCAATAACACATGCAGTGGTTTACTGAAGTTGTAAAACACTATGAATAATTATATAGTCTTGAGATGTCCATCTATTCATTATACCAAGACATATGTGATGCAGTTAAATGACCAGTGTCAAAAAACAGGGTCATTCCATATGAAGTCATCCAAAATAAGGGGAAATCCCAGTTTTATAGTTTTAGAATTGCCTGGTTTTGATATATTTTATAGCTCGTGTTGAGCACAGTAACTAGGGATCATTCTTAAAAACACCAATTGGTGTTTTTAAGAATGATCCCTGTCACAAGCAAATCTATGCAAAGTGAGTTTGAAGTCAACATTAAGGAAAAATTCCGTTCATATGATTAATAACCACCTTTGCATGAACTTAAGTTAGTCCATGCATGGGCATGGCTTATATACAGGTAGCTACATGTTACTGTGCTTTGTTTATTCTGTGATACAGACATTGTTTATAATGTAGCAATGTATGTGTATAAATGCTGGATGGATTTCAGAATGGCTATCGTATAGACTGTCTTATATTTCCTGTACATTTCTGTACATTTTCATGTACATTTTGATTAAGGTGAGGGCATTTGTTTTCCCATCAGGCCTCTTTGTTAGATGTTGGTACCAGGTTTAATTTGAAGTTCCAATGAAGACCTTTCATTTGAGACCCACAAAATAAAAATCAAAAGATGCCCACATGCCCAAAAGGGGGTGCCAAAGGAACATATTTGGTAAAAATGGCCGGACAAGGGTTAATTTTGGGCAAAATCTGAGGACATTGTGGTGTTGTTCTTTGCATCCCAAGGAAGCCTAACATTAGTACTACCAACATGCCAAACAGCATTTTTTACATTACAAGGCAAATACGGTTAAATGCACAACAAAGTCAGCACACTTTCGGAACATTTTTGTCAAATTTCATTTTTTGATAATTAATGGCGTGGCCCCCAGGGGGTTAATTTCTTCAACTGTACATTTTACATAAACTTTAAGACAGAATAAACAAATTCTGAAAATATCAAGTTAATATCTTTTCTTGTTTTTGATTTATGGCCAAGTAAACATGGTCACAAACGGAATACAGAGGGTTAACACGGACACGCCCCCTTTTTAAAACCTCCATAGAATCTAAACGAAACAAGATATTGAGCTGCCGCCAAGACCATTCTTCTTCTGTCAACACTGGCTACAAAATATATCAAAACCAGGCAATTCTAAAACCATGAAACTGGGACCTTTGGTGATTTCATATGGAATGACCCAACAGACAAGTCTACGGGCATGGCGTTCAAGTTATAAACGTGTTTTCAGAACAAATATGGCATAACATAACAGTTTTTTTTCCAAATAAGTAAGTTGTTTTTCTTGTTTATTCTAAATCAATCAATCAATCAATCAATTTTTTTATATAGCGCCAAATCACAACAAACAGTTGCCCCAAGGCGCTTTATATTGTAAGGCAAGGCCATACAATAATTATGTAAAACCCCAACGGTCAAAACGACCCCCTGTGAGCAAGCACTTGGCTACAGTGGGAAGGAAAAACTCCCTTTTAACAGGAAGAAACCTCCAGCAGAACCAGGCTCAGGGAGGGGCAGTCTTCTGCTGGGACTGGTTGGGGCTGAGGGAGAGAACCAGGAAAAAGACATGCTGTGGAGGGGAACAGAGATCGATCACTAATGATTAAATGCAGAGTGGTGCATACAGAGCAAAAAGAGAAAGAAACAGTGCATCATGGGAACCCCCCAGCAGTCTACGTCTATAGCAGCATAACTAAGGGATGGTTCAGGGTCACCTGATCCAGCCCTAACTATAAGCTTTAGCAAAAAGGAAAGTTTTAAGCCTAATCTTAAAAGTAGAGAGGGTGTCTGTCTCCCTGATCTGAATTGGGAGCTGGTTCCACAGGAGAGGAGCCTGAAAGCTGAAGGCCCTGTCTCCCATTCTACTCTTACAAACCCTAGGAACTAGAAGTAAGCCTGCAGTCTGAGAGCGAAGCGCTCTATTGGGGTGATATGGTACTACGAGGTCCCTAAGATAAGATGGGACCTGATTATTCAAAACCTTATAAGTAAGAAGAAGAATTTTAAATTCTATTCTAGAATTAACAGGAAGCCAATGAAGAGAGGCCAATATGGGTGAGATATGCTCTCTCCTTCTAGTCCCCGTCAGTACTCTAGCTGCAGCATTTTGAATTAACTGAAGGCTTTTTAGGGAACTTTTAGGACAACCTGATAATAATGAATTACAATAGTCCAGCCTAGAGGAAATAAATGCATGAATTAGTTTTTCAGCATCACTCTGAGACAAGACCTTTCTGATTTTAGAGATATTGCGTAAATGCAAAAAAGCAGTCCTACATATTTGTTTAATATGCGCTTTGAATGACATATCCTGATCAAAAATGACTCCAAGATTTCTCACAGTATTACTAGAGGTCAGGGTAATGCCATCCAGAGTAAGGATCTGGTTAGACACCATGTTTCTAAGATTTGTGGGGCCAAGTACAATAACTTCAGTTTTATCTGAGTTTAAAAGCAGGAAATTGGAGGTCATCCATGTCTTTATGTCTGTAAGACAATCCTGCAGTTTAGCTAATTGGTGTGTGTCCTCTGGCTTCATGGATAGATAAAGCTGGGTATCATCTGCGTAACAATGAAAATTTAAGCAATACCGTCTAATAATACTGCCTAAGGGAAGCATGTATAAAGTGAATAAAATTGGTCCTAGCACAGAACCTTGTGGAACTCCATAATTAACTTTAGTCTGTGAAGAAGATTCCCCATTTACATGAACAAATTGTAATCTATTAGACAAATATGATTCAAACCACCGCAGCGCAGTGCCTTTAATACCTATGGCATGCTCTAATCTCTGTAATAAAATTTTATGGTCAACAGTATCAAAAGCAGCACTGAGGTCTAACAGAACAAGCACTAACAGAACAAGCACAGAGATGAGTCCACTGTCCGAGGCCATAAGAAGATCATTTGTAACCTTCACTAATGCTGTTTCTGTACTATGATGAATTCTAAAACCTGACTGAAACTCTTCAAATAGACCATTCCTCTGCAGATGATCAGTTAGCTGTTTTACAACTACCCTTTCAAGAATTTTTGAGAGAAAAGGAAGGTTGGAGATTGGCCTATAATTAGCTAAGATAGCTGGGTCAAGTGATGGCTTTTTAAGTAATGGTTTAATTACTGACACCTTAAAAGCCTGTGGTACATAGCCAACTAACAAAGATAGATTGATCATATTTAAGATCGAAGCATTAAATAATGGTAGGGCTTCCTTGAGCAGCCTGGTAGGAATGGGGTCTAATAAACATGTTGATGGTTTGGATGAAGTAACTAATGAAAATAACTCAGACAGACCAATCGGAGAGAAAGAGTCTAACCAAATACAGGCATCACTGAAAGCAGCCAAAGATAACGATACGTCTTTGGGATGGTTATGAGTAATTTTTTCTCTAATAGTTAAAATTTTGTTAGCAAAGAAAGTCATGAAGTCATTACTAGTTAAAGTTAATGGAATACTCAGCTCAATAGAGCTCTGACTCTTTGTCAGCCTGGCTACAGTGCTGAAAAGAAACCTGGGGTTGTTCTTATTTTCTTCAATTAGTGATGAGTAGAAAGATGTCCTAGCTTTACGGAGGGCTTTTTCCAGGCTAAGTGAAGATCTTCTAAATTAGTGAGACGCCATTTCCTCTCCAACTTACGGGTTATCTGCTTTAAGCTACGAGTTTGTGAGTTATACCACGGAGTCAGGCACTTCTGATTTAAAGCTCTCTTTTTTAGAGGAGCTACAGCATCCAAAGTTGTCTTCAATGAGGATGTAAAACTATTGACGAGATACTCTATCTCACTTACAGAGTTTAGGTAGCTACTCTGCACTGTGTTGGTATATGGCATTAGAGAACATAAAGAAGGAATCATATCCTTAAACCTAGTTACAGCGCTTTCTGAAAGACTTCTAGTGTAATGAAACTTATTCCCCACTGCTGGGTAGTCCATCAGAGTAAATGTAAATGTTATTAAGAAATGATCAGACAGAAGGGAGTTTTCAGGGAATACTGTTAAGTCTTCTATTTCCATACCATAAGTCAGAACAAGATCTAAGATATGATTAAAGTGGTGGGTGGACTCATTTACTTTTTGAGCAAAGCCAATAGAGTCTAATAATAGATTAAATGCAGTGTTGAGGCTGTCATTCTCAGCATCTGTGTGGATGTTAAAATCGCCCACTATAATTATCTTATCTGAGCTAAGCACTAAGACAAAAGGTCTGAAAATTCACAGAGAAACTCACAGTAACGACCAGGTGGACGATAGATAATAACAAATAAAACTGGTTTTTGGGACTTCCAATTTTGATGGCCAAGACTAAGAGTCAAGCTTTCAAATGAATTAAAGCTCTGTCTGGGTTTTTGATTAATTAATAAGCTGGAATGGAAGATTGCTGCTAATCCTCCGCCCCGGCCCGTGCTACGAGCATTCTGACAGTTAGTGTGACTCGGGGGTGTTGACTCATTTAAACTAACATATTCATCCTGCTGTAACCAGGTTTCTGTAAGGCAGAATAAATCAATATGTTGATCAATTATTATATCATTTACCAACAGGGACTTAGAAGAGAGAGACCTAATGTTTAATAGACCACATTTAACTGTTTTAGTCTGTGGTGCAGTTGAAGGTGCTATATTATTTTTTCTTTTTGAATTTTTATGCTTAAATAGATTTTTGCTGGTTATTGGTAGTCTGGGAGCAGGCACCGTCTCTACGGGGATGGGGTAATGAGGGGATGGCAGGGGGAGAGAAGCTGCAGAGAGGTGTGTAAGACTACAACTCTGCTTCCTGGTCCCAACCCTGGATAGTCACGGTTTGGAGGATTTAAGAAAATTGGCCAGATTTCTAGAAATGAGAGCTGCTCCATCCAAAGTGGGATGGATGCCGTCTCTCCTAACAAGACCAGGTTTTCCCCAGAAGCTTTGCCAATTATCTATGAAGCCCACCTCATTTTTTGGACACCACTCAGACAGCCAGCAATTCAAGGAGAACATGCGGCTAAACATGTCACTGGGGAGGGGCCCAGAGAAAACTACAGAGTCCGACATTGTTTTTGCAAAGTTACACACCGATTCAATGTTAATTTTAGTGACCTCCGATTGGCGTAACCGGGTGTCATTACTGCCGACGTGAATTACAATCTTACCAAATTTACGCTTAGCCTTAGCCAGCAGTTTCAAATTTCCTTCAATGTCGCCTGCTCTGGCCCCGGAAGACAATTGACTATGGTTGCTGGTGTCGCTAACTTCACATTTCGCAAAACAGAGTCGCCAATAACCAGAGTTTGATCCTCGGCGGGTGTGTCGTCGAGTGGGGAAAAACGGTTAGAGATGTGAATGGGTTGGCGGTGTACACGGGGCTTCTGTTTAGGGCTACGCTTCCTCCTCACAGTCACCCAGTCAGCCTGCTTTCCCGGCTGCTCGGGATCTGCCAGGGGGTAACTAACGGCGGCTAAGCTACCTTGGTCCGCACCGACTACAGGGGCCTGGCTAGCTGTAGAATTTTCCACGGTGCGGAGCCGAGTCTCCAATTCGCCCAGCCTGGCCTCCAAAGCTACGAATAAGCTACACTTATTACAAGTACCGTTACTGCTAAAGGAGGCCGAGGAATAACTAAACATTTCACACCCAGAGCAGAAAAGTGCGGGAGAGACAGGAGAAGCCGCCATGCTAAATCGGCTAAGAGCTAGTAGCTATGCTAAGCTAGCGGATTCCTAAAAACACGCAAAGTGAATAATGTGTAAATAATTTAGAGGTGATTCAGCAGAAGGAGTGCTTTAGTTAAGGCACGTAAAGATTACACTGGGAAACAAATCGTAATCTAGTTAATTAGATCAATCTAACTGCGCAGATTAAACAGCTAACAGATACAGAAAAACACCGCTGTGCTCCGGAACAGGAAGTGATACAATACCGCAGTGAGAGCCAACCACCAGTAGAGGCAAGCAAGGAGTGAAAACCAAGATAAATAAGAACACAATCAATTAATACTAATTGTCAAAAATATGTATCACTAAGTACCTTAATTATAGGCAATATCAAGTCACATTTAACAAACAGTGTGTAATTCTAACATCAAAATGGATAAAACACCAAACCATGTATTACGGTCCTACAAAATAAGAATATGTAGATTTTAAAATGTTTAGGTAACGCTATATATTTGGTCAGAAAGAACCTGGGAGACCTCAAACTTGTAAACAAGTAAAACGTCTATGGTCTACAGATGTGACATCGTACACAGCAGAACAAGAGTGGTTTATGTGGAGACAATGATGAAGAATACGAGGTCTGTCAATAAAGTATAGGTCCTTTTTATTTTTTTCAAAAAGTATATGGATTTCATTCATATGTTTTTACGTCAGACATGCTTGAACCCTCGTGCACATGCGTGAGTTTTTCCACGCCTGTTGGTGACGTCATTCGCCTGTGAGCACTCCTTGTGGGAGGAGTCGTCCAGCCCCTCGTCGGAATTCCTTTGTCTGAGAAGTTGCTGAGAGACTGGCGCTTTGTTTGATCAAAATTTTTTCTAAACCTGTGAGACACATCGAAATGGACACGGTTCGAAAAATTAAGCTGGTTTTCAGTGAAAATTTTAATGGCTGATGAGAGATTTTGAGGTGATACTGTCGCTTTAAGGACTTCCCACGGTGCGAGACGTCGCGCAGCGCTCTCAGGCGCCGTCGTCAGCCTGTTTCAAGCTGAAAACCTCCACATTTCAGGCTCTATTGATCCAGGACGTCGTGAGAGAACAGAGAAGTTTCAGAAGAAGTCGGTTTCAGCATTTTATCCGGATATTCCACTGTTAAAGGAGATTTTTTTTAATGAAAGACGTGTGGGCGGATTGCAGCGTCGGCTCGCAGCTGTCGCGATGCTCCGCCACAGGAAAAACACCTCTGTTGGAAGCCTTAAGGACAAGTTGTAACATGTCCAGCTGTTAAACAATTTCTCATATACTCACTCCACTGAAAGCCATCAAAAGCCGCCTGGATTTTACAAATGGTTATCAACACGGAGGTGTTTTTCCTGTGCCGCCGCACCGCGCCGGCTGCGTCCTGACGCGCAGACCCGTCCGCACGTCTTTCATTAAAAAAAATCTCCTTTAACAGTGGAATATCCGGATAAAATGCTGAAACCGACTTCTTCTGAAACTTCTCTGTTCTCTCACAACGTCCTGGATCAACAGAGCCTGAAATGTGGAGGTTTTCAGCTTGAAACAGGCTGATGACGGCGCCTGAGAGCGCTGCGCGACGTCTCGCACTGTGGGAAGTGCTTAAAGCGACAGTATCACCTCAAAATCTCTCATCAGCCGTTAAAATTTTCACTGAAAACCAGCTTAATTTTTCGAACCGTGTCCACTTCGATGTGTCTCACAGGTTTAGAAAAAATTTTGATCAAACAAAGCGCCAGTCTCTCAGCAACTTCTCAGACAAAGGAATTCCGACAAGGGCCTGGACGACTCCTACCACAAGGAGTGCTCACAGGCGGATGATGTCACCGACAGGTTTGGAAAAACTCACGCATGCACACGAGGGTTCAAGCATGTCTGACGTAAAAACATATGAATGAAATCCATATAGTTTTTGAAAAAAATAAAAAGGACCTATACTTTATTGACAGCCCTGTAAGTATGCATCAATGCTGAAGTAAGGTGTAAATAGCATGCAGAACACCTTTTGTCACCTTGACACTGAATTGATGCTTTACAACTTGTTGTAAATCATTTGATCCACTACATTGGATTTTAATTGGAAAATTGCAGAATAGTTAAAAAACCCCACCAGAAAACAGGATAAATAAAGCATGAGGTGGAGTGATATCGTGATATAGCAGGTGTAAAAGTTGTTTACTAATATTAGTAATCAATGGTAATAGGTTAGGAGACTCTGAGCACTAAGGTACTGTTTGGTCTACTGACGTGACGTACAATAATTAGTGAGTTTAATGGAAGATCGAGAACCAGCACCAAGCATGCTTAGACTGAAATTCATAAATACCATTGTGTTCAGCACCATTGTTGATACTGACAACTCGACAGCCAGTTTTAGAACAAAATTTCAAGAAGATCATCAGGAAATGGTGGTCTACAGACGTGACAAAACTGTTACGGAATTCACATCGATGGCAGTCATAATGCAGCCACTGAAAAATGCATTGAAACAGAGGTAATAATTCTGTTATAGCTGTAAACAATAAATATCCTGCGAAAAATAGAAGGCATGGAATTAGTAAAAACATACATTTGGAGCTTGAAACAGCTGTTTCAAAATGATATGTTTTCTCAACCGTTGAACATGTAACATATACGAGGGCTGTCCGTAAAGTATAAGTCCTTTTTATTTTTTTCAAAAACTATATGGATTTCATTCATATGTTTTTACGTCAGACATGCTTGAACCCTCGTGCGCATGCGTGAGTTTTTCCATGCCTGTCGGTGACGTCATTCGCCTGTGAGCACTCCTTGTGGGAGGAGTCGTCCAGCCCCTCGTCGGAATTCCTTTGTCTGAGAAGTTGCTGAGAGACTGGCGCTTTGTTTGATCAAAATTTTTTCTAAACCTGTGAGGCACATCGAAGTGGACACGGTTCGAAAAATTAAGCTGGTTTTCGGTGAAAATTTTAACGGCTGATGAGAGATTTTGAGGTGATACTGTCGCTTTAAGGACTTCCCACAGAGCGGGACGTCGCGCAGCGCTCCCAGGTGCCGTCGTCAGCCTGTTTCAAGCTGAAAACCTCCACATTTCAGGCTCTATTGATCCAGGACATCGTGAGAGAACAGAGAAGTTTCAGAAGAAGTCAGTTTCAGCATTTTATCCGGATATTCCACTGTTAAAGATTTTATTTATGAAAGACGTGCAGACGGATTGCAGCGTCGGCTCGCAGCCGCCATGACGCTCCGCCACAGGAAAAACACCTCTGTTGGAAGCCTTAAGGACAAGTTGGAACATGCCCAGCTGTTAAACAATTTCTCAGATACTCACTCCACTGAAAGCCATCAAAAGCTGCCTGGATTTTACAAATGGTTATCAACACGGAGGTGTTTTTCCTGTGCCGCTCCACTGCGCCGGCTGCGTCCTGACGCGCGGACCCGTCCGCACATCTTACATTAAAAAAATCTCCTTTAACAGTGGAATATCCGGATAAAATGCTGAAACCGACTTCTTCTGAAACTTCTCTGTTCTCTCACGACGTCCTGGATCAACAGAGGCTGAAATGTGGAGGTTTTCAGCTTGAAACAGGCTGACGACGGCGCCTGGGAGCGCTGCGCGACGTCCCGCTCCGTGGGAAGTCCTTAAAGCGACAGCCGTTAAAATTTTCACCGAAAACCAGCTTAATTTTTCGATCCGTGTCCACTTCGATGTGTCTCACAGGTTTAGAAAAAATTTTGATCAAACAAAGCGCCAGTCTCTCAGCAACTTCTCAGACAAAGGAATTCCGACGAGGGGCTGGACGACTCCTCCCACAAGGAGTGCTCACAGGTGAATGACGTCACCGACAGGCGTGGAAAAACTCACGCATGTGCACGAGGGTTCAAGCATGTCTGACGTAAAAACATATGAATGAAATCCATATAGTTTTTGAAAAAATAAAAAGGACCTATACTTTATGGACAGACCTCGTATATATATATGAGGTCTGTCAAAAAAAGTATCTGACCTTTTTATTTTTTGCAAAAACCTGATGGATTTGAATCACGTGTGCTTACATGAGCCAACCTTGAACCTTCGTGCGCATGCGTGAACTTTTTCACGCCTGTCGATTGCATCATTTTCTGGTAAGCAGCCTTTGTGTGGGACGTGTGTAGTGCGCTCGGCGGATTTTCATTTCAAGGAAGAAGACGGAACGACTGGAGCAGCGCCGCATCAAATTTTGCCAGAAACTGGGTGACAGCCAGGTGGAAACCATTTGGAAGATTCAGACGGTTTTCAGTGGCTTTCCAGTCGTTTGACTATATGAAAAATTGTGGAAGAGGTGGGCATGTCGCAGCATGTCCTGTGAGACTTCAACACGGAGGCGCTTTTGCGCCGCTGTCAGCAGCAGCATGAATTTCACAGCCACTCTTTTCATGGCCAAATCTTCTGTCACAGTGGAATGTGCTGAAAAAGTGCTGATGTCCACCTCTTCCACAATTTCTCGGATAGTCACACGACGGTCCCACATCACCACAGTGTTCACTTTGGAAATGATCCGGTCATTTCGGCATGTTGATGGCCGACCGGAGCGTGGCTTGCTCTCCACCGTTGTGTGGACGTCTTTAAACCGGTTGTACTGCTCCTTAATCAGTGTGATGCCCATAGCATCGACACCAAAAGCCGTCTGAATCTTCCGAATGTTTTCCACCTGGCTGTCGCCCAGTTTCTGGCAAGATTTGATGCGGCGCTGCTCCAGTCGTTCCGTCTTTTTCCTTGAAATGAAAATCCGCCGAGTGCACTGCACATGTCCCACACAAAGGCTGCTTACCAGGAAATGATGCAATCGACAGGCGTGAAAAAGTTCACACATGCACACGAAGGTTCAAGGTTGGCTCATGCAAACACGTGATTCAAATCCATCAGGTTTTTGCAAAAAATAAAAAGGTCCGATACTTTTCTAACAGACCTCATGTGTGTGTGTGTGTGTGTGTGAGAATGTATGTATATATATATATATATATATATATATATATATATATATATATATATATATATATATATGACCGCTCCAAGATGGCGGCCGCATTTCTTGTGCCTCAGCAACCAATGGGGCGTCTACTTTTTATCATGTTTATGCTTGTGCACATCCGTGATCTGGTCGAAAGCCCATATTCGTGACTTTTCCAAGCGTCTGCTTGCAGGTCCACTCATCTGAATGAATACTGTGCCATCAGTTTTGTATGAAAGTTCAGTAGGTTTCATGATCTGTTGTTGCAGTGTTCATTTCACTCCGTTGTTTTGCTGTTGTGCTGTTTCTGCGTTGCGTCACCCACCGAGAAATGCTGAGTAAAACATTTTCTGGAAATGCACCTGCTGACTTGCCTAGCGAGAGGTTTAGTTATTAGCAGTGATGTACGGTATTGGCCGCTAACCGTGACCACATGTGCGCGTATAGACTTACAATGACGAATACTTTGGTGTTGTGTTGGTGAACAGCATGTTAAATATCATGTGACGTCCTTTAAATTTGAGCACTGTAAGTGGGTTTGTTGTTTCTCTAGAAATTGTTTTATTTATAATTCTTATGGCTCTTTTTTGAAGAATGAATATAGGATTGTGTTTATTTTGTATGTACACGCCTGCCTTTTAACTTTCTAGTAATTGATAGAATAGAATAGAAACTTTATTGTTATTGTACATATACAGTCTGGCGCTTGGGGACCAACTCCAGATGTAGAGACGCTGTCTTGGTCAGGGGCAGAGAAAGGAGCAGACTCTAAGTAAGCAGGTTTTTGATTTTTGTAGGAAACTCGCACAGACACAGGGAGAACATGCAAACTCCACACAGAAAGGGTGGGAATTGATTCCACGACCTTCTTGCTGTGACGCACCGGTGCTAACCACTAAGCCACTGTGCAGCCCTTGGTCACCTGATTGGTCAGGTTAATAACTAATTTAGTTTCAGCTTGTTGTCAGGCTGACATCTTTCTGTACTACCTGACCTTTTGACTGTTATTATGGGAAATGTATTTCCTCCTTGCAGACCCAACTGAAGTGTACACTTGGGGAAACAATACTAACTTCAGTCTTGGGCACGGTAATCAGGAGAGCCGACAGCACCCTGAGATTGTGGACACGTTTGCCCGAAGTGGGATTTACATCAAGCAGGTAGGCTACTCTGTTAATCGTAACATTTTTGTGTTGTGTAACTGTAGAATTGGGAGGTGGGATGTTAAAAAAGAGCAAAAATTGAGGACTGTGTTTTTGTGGTTGTTTGTGTTAGTGTGTGACTTGGTGAAGGTGGTATGCACACTGTTAACATTTGCTGTCTGGCTGTGCCAGCCGAGCTACATTTTCATGCCATTTGTCAAGTGGAGGCTTTTAGTGTGATTAATATATCTGCTAGCACCAGTTTGTGTGTGTGTGTGTGTGTGTGTGTGTGTGTGTGTGTGTGTGTGTGTGTGTGTGTGTGTGTGCGCGTGTGTGTGTGTACTTGCCAGGTGTTACTTGTACAGCATTACATAATTTGAACTAAATGTTTGTTGCCATTTTCAGGTTTACCTTTGTGAGTACTCGTTAAATATTAATCTGTGGTTGTTTGCAGACATATCTGGGGTATTTTTCCGAACATGCAGATTAGTTTCATTAAGCTTAAGATGGCAGGCGATCTGGTTTCTTAACCACATAATGACCCAGTGGTACACTATGTAGTCTTTGTGCTCCCAGCCCAATCCAGCTGGTGCCACGGGGTTAAATATTAATCCCACAATGACACGTTTTAATTAAATGAACTACATCAGTGTCTATGCACATGTGTCAGTGTGACACTCCAGGAAACATCCCTGCACTCTTTAAAGGCTTGAAAGGAACCTTGAATTAGTAATGGTGTTTGCTTTTCCAATTGTTCCTGGCCTTTATTGGTGTAGTGTTTTACTACCACTACAAGAGAGTTTGGCTGAGGGACATGGAAAGACATGCACCCCAGCATCTGCCATATGAGGTCGAAATTATAATGGAAATGCAAATTTATCTTAAACTGGAGCTTTTGCTTGACTGGCTGAGATGCTGGCTGTGTCTCATACTCTTAACCCTTTAATGCCATACATATCATGTTTGATACATACATTTCATGGGTCAGGCATTTTAGGGTTAATAATTATAAATGACAAGCTAAAGGTTGAAGTTTTGTGTTTTATATATTTTTTTCTCTCTGTAGGTCGTCCTGTGCAAGTTCCACTCTGTGTTTCTCTCTCAGAAAGGTCAAGTATTCACATGTGGTCATGGACAGGGAGGACGACTCGGTCACGGAGATGAACAGACGTATCTGGTGAGGCTTGCTCTTGGGCATCCTTTCCACAGTTCCCTTGAGCGTTCTTTAGCGACCAGTAAATGGCATTTGCCACATTCAGTGGCACGTTTGGATCGTCTTTATACGTTTGAGATGTCACAGCTGAAGAAAGCTTGCAGTTTTGACCTTCTGCGGCTCAGCTGGCCACAGCATCACACACAGATTCATTAACTGACTATAAGAAATGAGTGTTATTGAACCCACTGTTGTCCTGATTATCTCTTTACATGAGCTGCTTGATAACCCTCATTTTGGTGTCTGATGGCACATTTGTCTGCATCATGATAACAGTGAGGGTTTTAACATGCTACCATCTGGACTGACATGGTTTATTCTTTTTAACAACCTGGACAAAATGTAACATGTTAGTGCATTAATTTGCTGTTTCACAGTTGTGAATCTCACTCTGTCTTGTAATCCGTAACTCACGCGAGAGGTCATTTACAGCAGAGTTCCAGTTTAGGGCACAATGTAAACACACCTTGTGAAGTCTGGACAACAAGATAACATTGGGGCTTGGCAGAAGTTCATCACAGGTGCTACACCTCCTCTAGATAACCCTCTCAACTTGAGAGAATGTGTCATCATCATCATCATAATTGCTCATGAAGTCGCTGAATCAGCGCCATCCACATCCTCACTTTGCCATTGTTTACATGGCTTTGAAACGCCGGAACTTTTCTGGTGCTGCGGTGCATTCTGGGAAGTGCACGGGGATTATGGGAAATGTAGAAATACCCAATGAGTATCATCTGTGCTCTACTTTGGTATGGAGTTTTTCCATGAAGGAAATTATTTGAGACAGTTTTTTGCCAGTTTGTGTTCTTGAAGGAAGCATTAAAGCCCTACTGTTAATATTTCTGTACACAAAGTTTATTTTTCTTAATATTCTTCCCAGGTTCCTCAGATGGTAGAGGGTCTGATGTCCCACCACTGCTCCCAGGTGGCAGCAGCTAAAGATCACACTGTGGTACTGACAGAGGAAGGTTACGTCTACACTTTTGGCCTCAACACTTTTCACCAATTAGGTCTAACTCCTCCTCCTGCCTCTGCACATGTCCCTAAACAGGTAAGATGAAGCAGGGAGCTGCATTTTCTAGATATTAGAGGGACAGCTGCTTGCAAGTAACTCTGATTACTAAATAAGAGTGACAGCACTATTTTTGTAGCAGTAGATGAGTGTGTTCTGCATCTGATGAGGGATCATGAGGGGAGAGTATGCTGTAAATTACTGCATGGAACGCTGAAAAAGACCTATGAGAGATCAGCATTTTTAATGTAACATTTTAAATAGTGACTACACGAGGGCAATAATTAGCCTAACCTGTGTCACCAAGTCCAACCTCAAATTTGTGCATGGTCTTAGTGGGACGGAGGCCAGCAGGAGTCACTGTGCATGTGGTAGTTAATAGGCCTCACTCCCCTGACAGCCAAAAGGATACTCTGGACACTCAGGCCGGAGCCTGGGTTTGAGCCGACTGGTCAGAGAGCCCACCTTCCATGCCGGAGATCATGCGTTTGTGGCCCCAGTGGAGCGAGTGGGAGGAGTCCATTAATATCACAAAGCAGGCGAGAAAGAGAGTATTAGGAGCTACATTAGCAAGGTTTAAGCAACAGCAGCATGTTTCATCGGGAGCCATGAAATCCTTGCAGCATTGTGGAGTACCATATTTTCCATCTAAGTTGGTTTAATAATTATAAAAAAAAGTTTTATTGACTTCTTTGGCTGCGTCTGCGACTTTGAATTGACTTACTGTGGAAAAAAGTATTGCATCATTATCATTGTCATTATTGCATCATTATCATAATGTTGGAAGCAGATGTGAAAAGTAGAAATTCTGAAGGTGCTTCATGTGTCTAGAAAGACTTTGTCAAATGAAATGTCCAACTCCAGGTGCTCGGTTGGTGTCCAGAGGCTCACGTGTATTCTGCCACATTAGTTCATACATTATAATTAACTAAAGATACCCACCTGGAGATCTGCTTTGACCTGCAATGCATGACCAGCCTGCTGTCTGTATTTCACCTGATGTTCAAACTCAAACCCAGGCTCGGTGATCAGGGACTTCAAGGCTTCTGCTGGCCTCTATGTCTGCCTTAACGTAAGTAAGTTGTGTCCTAAGACCTCTTTTAACAGAATGGGACCGACTTTATTACGGTGCAGGTCCTGATATGCATCAGAGCTTTAAAGATTGTTCACTGCCTCCCTGCCCAAAACGAGAGTATGTTATCTTAGGCCACTTTTTCACGTCGTCCTCCCACCTCTCTATATTTGTAGACAGCGGGATTGTAATGTTGTCTCCTTTGAGCTGTGGCAGCTGCTGTTTATGTCTCGAACCCTTGTAGAAAGTGGATTAGCACAAACGGTTAGCATATAAACAAACGCCAGTTCTGGTCCATACCGGAAGTCTCTGGTTCATACCAGACGTTCACGCAAAGCCTCATTGGGGGCTCAGAATAAGGTGGAAAACAGAAGGTGGTGATTAATGTATTGTTAAGCTGGATGCCAACCACACTAAAACAAGATGATGTGACTGAAGAGTGTGTACTGAGTCTTAAAAATTAGTAAAATTAATAAATTGTGCTCTCAAACTGAAAGATCACACTCTTGAATAAGGAGAAGAATTAAACTCTTCATGTTTTTGAATAAAAACAGGATAAGCATCATACTACTCATCACTCCACTTATTTGCACTTTATGGGGCAGCCAGAAATGCAACAAGGACTGCTAGGCTCTGATAAGGCGAACTACACTCAACAAAAATATAAACGCAACACTTTTGGTTTTGCTCCCATTTTGTATGAGATGAACTCAAAGATCTAAAACTTTTTCCACATACACAATATCACCATTTCCCTCAAATATTGTTCACAAACCAGTCTAAATCTGTGATAGTGAGCACTTCTTTGCTGAAATAATCCATCCCACCTCACAGGTGTGCCATATCAAGATGCTGATTAGACACCATGATTAGTGCACAGATGTGCCTTAGACTGCCCACAATAAAAGGCCACTATGAAAGGTGCAGTTTTGTTTTATTGGGGGGGGATACCAGTCAGTATCTGGTGTGACCACCATTTGCCTCATTCAGTGCAACACATCTCCTTCGCATAGAGTTGATCAGGTTGTCAATTGTGGCCTGTGGAATGTTGGTCCACTCCTCTTCAATGGCTGTGTGAAGTTGCTGGATATTGGCAGGAACTGGTACACGCTGTCGTATATGCTGGTCTAGAGCATCCCAAACATGCTCAATGGGTGACATGTCCGGTGAGTATGCCGGCCATGCAAGAACTGGGACATTTTCAGCTTCCAAGAATTGTGTACAGATCCTTGCAACATGGGGCCGTGCATTATCCTGCTGCAACATGAGGTGATGTTCTTGGATGTATGGCACAACAATGGGCCTCAGGATCTCATCACGGTATCTCTGTGCATTCAAAATGCCATCAATAAAATGCACCTGTGTTCTTCATCCATAACAGACGCCTGCCCATACCATAACCCCACCGCCACCATGGGCCACTTGATCCACAACATTGACATCAGAAAACCGCTCACCCACACGACGCCACACACGCTGTCTGCCATCTGCCCTGGACAGTGTGAACCGGGATTCATCTGTGAAGAGAACACCTCTCCAACGTGCCAAACGCCAGCAAATGTCAGCATTTGCCCACTCAAGTCAGTTACGACGACGAACTGGAGTGAGGTCGAGACCCCAATGAGGACGACGAGCATGCAGATGAGCTTCCCTGAGACGGTTTCTGACAGTTTGTGCAGAAATTCTTTGGTTATGCAAACCAATTGTTTCAGCAGCTGTCCGAGTGGCTGGTCTCAGACGATCTTGGAGGTGAACATGCTGGATGTGGAGGTCCTGGGCTGGTGTGGTTACACGTGGTCTGCGGTTGTGAGGCTGGTTGGATGTACTGCCAAATTCTCTGAAACGCCTTTGGAGACGGCTTATGGTAGAGAAATGAACATTCAATACACGAGCAACAGCTCTGGTTGACATTCCTGCTGTCAGCATGCCAATTGCACGCTCCCTCAAATCTTGCGACATCTGTGGCATTGTGCTGTGTGATAAAACTGCACCTTTCAGAGTGGCCTTTTATTGTGGGCAGTCTAAGGTACACCTGTGCACTAATCATAGTGTCTAATCAGCATCTTGATATGGCACACCTGTGAGGTGGGATGGATTATCTCAGCAAAGGAGAAGTGCTCACTATCGCAGATTTAGACTGGTTTGTGAACAATATTTGAGGGAAATGGTGATATTGTGTATGTGGAAAAAGTTTTAGATCTTTGAGTTCATCTCATACAAAATGGGAGCAAAACCAAAAGTGTTGCATTTATATTTTTGTTGAGTGTAGATAACACTATGTAACAAATTGTTATTTTGGTTTTGTTCCTGGGTACACAGTGTGTTTTCCTAACCTGTTATGCCTTAAATAAATAGAAAATAGCTGTTCTTCTACAGAAACTTTGCTTCTGTGATCAGGACAATATTTTGAAATTTGTCTGTTTTCAAGAATATTCTCGATTCGCCTTCACTACTACTGGGTAGTCTTCTATAACTGCTAGAACTGTCCAGAATTTTCTAGAAGTTTCCAGAATTATCTAGAAATTTCGAGAACCTTTTAGAACTTTCTAGAACGTTAAAAAAAATAAAATCAAAGTTTGTGCTGAATGTAGTCATTTTTCCATAGACTTTAGACATAAGCAGTTGAAATATAACACTTAGAAGCCACGAACAAAAATTGTGTTACATAGTGTAATCGTTCAGTTAACCTGTCAGTGTCCACAGTGTTATAGCGGCTCAGCGTTTGTTCCTGCTCTGATAACAAAAGCTATCTCGATGTAAGGAGGTCATATTGTGTACAGATAAAATCAGATTTTCTGGAAAAGTGATTGATTGACATTGTTTCTGATGTTTACTGCTTTTTGTTGTAGCCAGTAAATCAGCAGTATGCTCTGTATCCCCCCCCCCTTTTTTCCCTTTACTGTTGCCATTATAGGTACAGAATGCAATGTAAAATATATGTTTTCCTTTTTTAAACTTGATTTTATTTTCTTGTGTGACAGTTTGTTGACTGGTTACAGTTTGAGTTACTGCACAATGAGACCGACCTCACTGGGAGCTTAATTTTACTCTTGGCCTGATGGCTGCAATGAAATGTTAATAAATCATGAATTGACATCAGTGCAAAGAAAGTGTTTGGATTCTATTATTAAGCACTTTTTAAAATAATATTTGTATTTCTGTAAGAGACACTTTAACCGACACTGGAGGGCACGATTTCTCTTTGCCACATTTAAGTTATGTAATAAGTATTCAGCCTACCCAGTTAAGAGAACGTAAGATTCTACTTCTTTGTGCTGTAGTTTTGAGTTTTCCGCCTGTGCATGCAGGTGTTCTCCAAGATGTTAAAAGGGAGGACAGTGATCGGAGTGGCAGCAGGAAGGTTCCACACTGTGCTGTGGACCCGGGAAGCTGTTTACACCATGGGACTGAATGGAGGGCAGCTGGGTAAGCTGCACATTTTAAATAGAAACAAAGTAAATGTTACATGAAGGGAAAATATTCATGTGTTTGAAGTGACTGAAAAGTTTTAGCTTTTGAAGCTGAAACCATCAAATTGTGGCATGAGAAAATGGCCATACAGGTGCTACCATGACAGACTAAAGGCGTGAATTTGTTTTTGGTATGCATCTTTAATCACCACTAACTTTCTCTTTATATATTTGTGGCACAGAAAAAAAAAATAGTTTGATGCAGTGAACAACCTCTATTTTATGGGATAGGTGTGTCACATTTGCCTTTCTTTCATGAAAAAAAATATTCTGCTAAATGACTAGTCTCTACACAAGCTGTTTATATTTGTGAAAATTAAGGTTGTTTGTTGCACTTCAGGTTATTTGTTGGATCCCAATGGGGACAAATGTGTGACAGCCCCCCGGCAAGTATCGGCTCTGCACCACAAAGACGTTTCCATCGCCATGGCAGCAGCAAGTGATGCAGCAACAGTAGTTGTAAATGAGAAGGGGGACGTCTACCTGTTGGCCGACTACCATTGCAAAAAAATGGCCTCAAGGTGAATAGAACACACTCAGTGTTTGGCTGCTGGAGGTGTAGCAATATACAGTGATCTCATTGCTGCTGGACAGATGAATCAAAGGCAGAATGAAAATGTTGTAGAACACATTTTTACTCATTGTGGACTCATTTTTCACTCTACCTGCAAGTTTTGCACCTTTACATATAAAAATAGCTCAATCATGGACAGAAGTAGGTAGAACTCAAAAATGTCTTTTGTGCAGTTTAATACAATTACAATTTCAGAAAATATAAAAAAAATGTATGTTGAATTTTTGAAAACCTATTTTAAAAAGTCGCCTTTTTTTCTTATATCTTTTCAAGTGCTCACAAGCGTTACTGATAATGGAAAAGGTGGTGGTGGTGGGGGCTCCACATGCTCTAGAACAGTACTTGGAGAATTTGTTTTTGGTGCTACATCCTCTCTCGACTATATCTCTGTTCTTTCCATGCTCTTCTTTCACTCCTGGCCTTCGGTTCTGTAGAAGGGTTGCTGAGTTGTCATGTGATTGTTGGGCTCAGCTGACAATCACATCACATGTCATTTTTATTCTTGATGAAAAGTGGATAGAGCAAATTTTTGGGGGGTGTGTGTTTTGATGAGATGTGAATCCAGTTTTGAAGAAGTACAACTTTAAGCTTGATTTGGCAAATACCATATATATATATATATATATATATATATATATATATATATACTCAACAAAAATATAAATGCATTTTGTATAAGATGAACTCAAAGATCTAAAACTTTTTCCACATACACAATATCACCATTTCCCTCAAATATTGTTCACAAACCAGTCTAAATCTGTGATAGTGAGCACTTCTCCTTTGCTGAGATAATCCATCCCACCTCACAGGTGTGCCATATCAAGATGCTGATTAGACACCATGATTAGTGCACAGATGTGCCTTAGACTGCCCACAATAAAAGGCCACTCTGAAAGGTGCAGTTTTATCACACAGCACAATGCCACAGATGTCGCAAGATTTGAGGGAGCGTGCAGTTGGCATGCTGACAGCAGGAATGTCAACCAGAGCTGTTGCTCGTGTACTGAATGTTCATTTCTATGCCATAAGCTGTCTCCAAAGGCGTTTCAGAGAATTTGGCAGTACATCCAACCAGCCTCACAACAGCAGACCACGTGTAACCACACCAGCCCAGGACCTCCACATCCAGCATGTTCACCTCCAAGATCGTCTGAGACCAGCCACTCGGACAGCTGCTGAAACAATCGGTTTGCATAACCAAAGAATTTCTGCACAAACTGTCAGAAACCGTCTCAGGGAAGCTCATCTGCATGCTCGTCGTCCTCATTGGGGTCTCGACCTGACTCCAGTTCGTCGTCGTAACCGACTTGAGTGGGCAAATGCTCACATTCGCTGGTGTTTGGCACGTTGGAGAGGTGTTCTCTTCATGGATGAATCCCGGTTCACACTGTCCAGGGCAGATGGCAAACAGCGTGTGTGGCGTCGTGTGGGTGAGCGGTTTTCTGATGTCAATGTTGTGGATCGAGTGGCCCATGGTGGCGGTGGGGTTATGGTATGGGCAGGCGTCTGTTATGGACGAAGAACACAGGTGCATTTTATTGATGGCATTTTGAATGCACAGAGATACTGTGACGAGATCCTGAGGCCCATTGTTGTGCCATACATCCAAGAACATCACCTCATGTTGCTGCAGGATAATGCACGGCCCCATGTTGCAAGGATCTGTACACAATTCTTGGAAGCTGAAAATGTCCCAGTTCTTGCATGGCCGGCATACTCACCGGACATGTCACCCATTGA
This sequence comes from Thalassophryne amazonica, assembly GCF_902500255.1. Taxonomy (NCBI): domain Eukaryota; kingdom Metazoa; phylum Chordata; class Actinopteri; order Batrachoidiformes; family Batrachoididae; genus Thalassophryne; species Thalassophryne amazonica. The sequence continues at coordinate 118,501,711 of NC_047109.1, read as the reverse complement.
GCATGTTTGGGATGCTTTGGACCGGCGTATACGACAGCGTGTACCAGTTCCTGCCAATATCCAGCAACTTCGCACAGCCATTGAAGAGGAGTGGACCAACATTCCACAGGCCACAACTGACAACCTGATCAACTCTATGCAAAGGAGATGTGTTGCACTGCATGAGGCAAATGGTGGTCACACCAGATACTGACTGGTTTCCCCCCCAATAAAACAAAACTGCACCTTTCAGAGTGGCCTTTTATTGTGGGCAGTCTAAGGCACACCTGTGCACTAATCATGGTGTCTAATCAGCATCTTGATATGGCACACCTGTGAGGTGGGATGGATTATCTCAGCAAAGGAGAAGTGCTCACTATCACAGATTTAGACTGGTTTGTGAACAATATTTGAGGGAAATTTGAGGTGATATTGTGTATGTGGAAAAAGTTTTAGATCTTTGAGTTCATCTCATACAAAATGGGAGCAAAACCAAAAGTGTTGCGTTTATATTTTTGTTGAGTGTATATATGTGTGTGTGTGTATATATAGGGTGTCCCAAAAAATGTACAACATTTAAAACACTCGGTTTGACGCTTAAATGCTACAAAATTAATCACTTAATGTTTCTTTTTTACTTGCAGGGACCCTGAAGTTTATGTTGATGCCAAGCAAGTCTCAGGAAAATGCCAAGATTAATCATACTACAGCGAACAAAAATTATTGAGTTTTGGCACCAGACCAAGAGTGTCAAACAGGTGCAGTGACTTTATGCTAGACTGACAAAATGCAGGGCCAATACTGACACTGGTATGAAAAACTTCAACCTTTCAGCTTTCTATCCAGCCATAAATTGTCGTTTGGTATGCTTATGTATTTTGGGTGAAGGATGAATGCTCTGAAAACAGAAAGTTGATAAAAGCGCTATAAATGCAGTCCATTTACCATTTATTTAATTTACGAGGGATGATTGAAAAGTTTTGAGGCCGACCAAGAAGAAACTACAACTGACTTAATGTATTGTTTTATTTATTAACATAATCCCCATTTAAGTCCACAGTCTTTTTCCAGTGCTGCTGCAGTGCCTCAATACCATTATCACAGTCTTATCTTGGAGAACCACACCCTACTTTTTCTGGGTCAGGCTCAAAACGTTTCAGTCACCCCTCATAGGTTCTAGTCTGCCAGGTGGCATATCAAGCCAATATGTCATAGGTTTCGTTTTCAGTTTTAGTCTATTTGACTAGGACTCAATTCAATTCATTTAATTTATACAGCGGCAAATCACAACAAAGCTACCTCAAGGCGCTTCACACAAGTAAGATCTAACCATTCCAACTCCTAGAGCAAGCACACAGGCGACAGTGGCAAGGACAAACTTCCTCTGATGATTTGAGAAAGAAACCTCAAGCAGACCAGACTCAGAGGGGTGACCCACTGCTTGGGCCATGCTAACAGTTGCAAGGTTTTTACAAAGTTCTACAAAGCTGAACAAACAGAAAAGAGGAAATCAAAGCAACATCAAAAATAAAGTGCAGTTGTTGAGATGACCATGCAAGCATTTATGCCGCAGGCCAGGGGTTCATCCTGCACCTTGGGGTGCAAGACCTGCGTTCCTCCGTCACGCCATCAGTGGGCCTGTCACTGATAAAATTAAGCTGTGTTTACACATAATGACGACAAGCCACAAAGTACACATTCTTGGCCGTTGATCACGAATGTGATGATTTGAGGCAGAGGCGTCAGGTGTCCTCAGTAACTGCTGCAACCTGTTACCACGTGTTACGATTAATGGCACATGTTGCTGGAGAATTATCAGGAACCATTACGCACGGTCAAGAATACGTTTCTGCGCTGTTCAGCACATCGTTAAGTTCTGTCACATTGTGAATGAAGTGAATTGTCTCCACACACACACACACACACACACACACACACACACACACACACACACACACACACACACACACACACACACACACACACACACACACACACATATTCATCCATCAGCTGCTGAACAATTCAGATTGCTCCAGTTTGCTCCACAGCAGAAGAACTTTGTGACTGCATGTTTAGTTGGCCTCTGTGCCGTGGAGTGGCCCAGAGAGGAGGAGGAGATGGAGAGAGCCAGATGTGTGGCTTCATGCGGCTCTCGTCTCGCTCGTTTTCTCAAACATCAGGCACCTGCAGCAGGTGGAACAGCTGCAGGAGCGCAGAGGAGCATTAGAACGAAACTTTTAGACGACTTGGCATCACTGTCCTTCAGCATAATGCAGCATTGAAACTGAATGCACTGCAGCAGGATTTAATTGTGTGCATGTCAGAGACGAATGCTGTCACGCTCTATTAATGATCACCACTAATCAAGATGGATCAACACGCTCAGGTGCAACCTCCAAGACATGAGGGGAAATGAGGGTGGTGCGTGACATTTGTGGAAGATTTTTTTTGACAGCCAAACACATACTCCACAAATATCACACACCAACACATGCTATTAAGAAACCTATTCAGATGAGTTAAGTCACGTTAAAGATGTCAGGAATGTGCCAAGAATGATGCACATATGACATTCGTAACGCGTCTTGCCTATGTGTAAACGCACCTTAAGTTGTGGAGTCATGCCGTCCTTAACGAATCTGTTTGCTTTGACACAAAATTCAGGAATCATGCCATCCAGAGTAACAATTACTCCTGCACCATCTGGAGTATTTTCAATAATCAGGGAGGAAAAGCAAAACAGAATAATTCATTTTTCTGTCCTAAATCATCCACTATCCTGCAGTAGGCAAATTCTCTTTTCGGTTTGGGATTCATTAATAAAAAGCTGCACATTATATATAATACCACGCGGAGACCAAGCAGGTGCCACTTTTCAGTCTGGGAACACCTCCAGTATTCTAATTAAACTTAATTTGAATATCGTCAGGTAGGAAATCACCAGAGAGCTTTGCTGTCTTTCCTGATTTGCATAGTATGGTAATGTGGGTCTGCGTGTTCACTGAATATCATTAACATGTCATTGGATTCAAATGAATGCTGAAGGCATCTTCTATATTTAATATTTTTGCCCATCATTAATAATTGATTAGCTTTTCTGCAGTAAGTTAATTTAGTTCATAATACACCAGCGTGTTGTCCGTGGGGATCCATGGGCTCTAGATCGGGTCGTGTTTATAAAATGGGTAGCTGACATTTTTCAAGGGTGATAATAATAACCCTTCACAGGACAAAAAAACCATCTCTGTGAAGGGTTGTACAAACTGGAACAGCCTTCCAACATTTATACGAGACAGTCCCACCGAGTGCTTTTAAAAATGATCTTAAAAAATGGCTCAAAAACAATCAAACCTGGCAACACAGGTGAGATGCATTGTACGTAATCTTGTTTTGTTTTAATTTATTCATTGTAATTATTGTTTGTTATTGTGTGTCTGAGGACTACAGATGGAAAGTAGCTTTTAGCTAAATCTGGCATATTTACACTAAGGCATGAAAATGTACAAAGTGTTCATTAATGTGCATTGTCCTCATCAAATAAACAATAAAGAAAGAAAAGAAAGAAATTACGCAAAGTTTCTATGATGAGTTGGAGTCCAGAACGTTTTCAGAATGTTAGACCTCAATAGTTTTTAGAGGAACTCAACCCTTTTACTTCCTGTTAATTATGTAATTTTTTATGTTAATTTGCTGTCTTAGTTTATTTATAAATCATTTAGGTTCTTGTTATTATATACACACTATTATTATTCTCATTATTATTATTATTATTATTTTATTTTATTATTACTTCTGTTTTGTCATTTGATGCTTCAATGGGCCGCATTGGAAATAAGCATTTTCACTTTCTTGTCGTCCATGTATTTTGTGTTTACAATTATATTATGTACTTACATTGAACTTAGTGAATAATATCACACATGCACACAGTCATGCTTTTAATATATAGATGACTTACTGCCCCCTGCAGGAATGACGTGAGTCCAGAATGAAATTAACAATGTCCATTTTTGAGTGATGTTAGCTAATATGTGTAGTTTCTCCAAAAATATTAGTCTTATCAATGTTCCGTTTTGTTCATTCTCCAAAATACATAAGCATACGAAACAGCAAATATCAACTCTTCCCAGTTTGTCCCTGATCGAAGTTATACGCATGCATGCACAACTTTTGCTCTTTTCTGCATTCTGCCACAAGCAGGTGCTGCTATTTTTACACACCCACAAAGGGAAACGGTGGCGGAAGACATCAAACACAATACACTTTTCACTCATGGTAACAGCAACATCACACATAACTGAATAAACAATAAATCACTAACATTAACAGCACAACTAACATGAACCACAATAACAACATTTAAAACCCCAAAACCCTGAAGTCCCATGGTGCATTGCAGCACAACATCCAGTGGTGTTAGCTAATACTGCTAATTTCTCAAAGAATATTTATTCTATCAACTTTCTGTTTTGGCAGCATTTGTCCTTGACCCAAAATACATAAGCATAGCACATGTCAGGTCTTCCCAGTTTGTCCATGATCAAAGCCATGCACATGCATGCATGTACAGACACCGCTTAGCTATTACAATATAGGTACAATTGTATATAAACTATTGAGGCACCACATCATTAATAGTGCAAGATTGATGATTCTGGTGTAACACTGTTTCAATTGATGTCAGTACAGTTTTTATCATCACACATTGTCATTATTACCCCCTGCTGGCTGAAGGCCCAAAGGGGGATTATGTCGTGGTGATTTCTGTCTGCCTGTCCCTCCCTCCCTCCTAAAAAGGGTATAAGCATTCTGAAATCAACTCCTCTCATACAACCCCAATTCCAGTGAAGTTGGGACGCTGTGTGAAATGGAAATAAAAACAAGTCAAAAACAGAATACAATGATTTGCAATTCTTCTTTAACCTATATTCAGTTAAATACACTGCAAAGACAAGATATTTAATGTTCAACCTGATACACTTTTTTGTTTTTGTGCAAATATTTGCTCATTTTGACGTGGATGCCTGCAACACATTTCAAAAAAGCTGGGACAGTGACAACAAAAGACTGGGAAAGTTGATGAATACACAAAGAACACCTGTTTGTAACATTCCACAGGTGAACAGGTTAATTGGAAACAGGTGAGTGTCATGATTGGGGATAAAAGGAGCATCTCCAAAAGGCTCAGCTGTTCACAAGAAAAGACGTGGGCCAACAGTTTAAGAACAATGTTTCTCAACATTCAATTGCAAGAAATTTAGGGATTCCATCATCTACAGTCCATAATATAATCAGAAGATTCAGAGAATCTGGAGAACTTTCTACACGCAAGCAGCAAGGCTGAAAACCAACATTGAATGTCCGTGACCTTCAATCCTTCAGGCTGTACTGCATTAAAAACCGACATCATTGTGTAAAGGATCTTATCAAGTGGGCTCAGGAACACTTCAGAAAACCATTGTCAGTTAACACAGTTTGTCGCTACATCTACAAGTGCAAGTTAAAACTCTACCATGCAAAGTGAAAGCCAAACATCAACAACATCCAGAAACGCCGCTGCCTTCTCTGGGCCCGAGCTCATTTGAAATGGACAGACGCAAAGTGGAAAAGTGTGCTGTGGTCTGATGAGTCCACAATTGTTTTTGGAAATCATGGACGTTGTGTCCTCTCGACAAAAGAGGAAAAAGACCGTCCAGATTGTTACCAGTGCAAAGTTCAAAAGCCAGCATCTGTGATGGTATGGGTGTGTGTTAGTGCCCATGGCACGGACAACTTACACATCTGTGATGGCACCATCAATGCTGAAAGGTACATCCAGGTTTTGGAGCAACACATGCTGCCATCCAAGCAATGTCTTTTTCAGAGACGTCCCTGCTTATTTCAGCAAGACAATGCCAAGCCACATTCTCCACGTGTTAGAACGGCGTGGCTTCGTAGTAAAAGAGTGCAGGTACTAGACTGGCCTGCCTGCAGTCCAGACCTGTTGCCCATTGAAAATGTGTGGCACATTATGAAGCGCAAAATACAACAATGGAGACCCCGGACTGTTGAACAACTGAAGTCGTACATCAAGCAAGAATGGGAAAGAATTTCACCTACAAAGCTTCAACAATTAGTGTCCTCAGTTCCCAAACGCTTATTGAGTGTTGTTAGAAGGAAAGGTGATGTAACACAGTGGGAAACATACCACTGTCCCAGCTTTTTTGAAACATGTTGCAGGCATCCATTTCAAAATGAGCAAATATTTGCACAAAAACAATAAAGTTTATCAGTTTGATCATTAAATATCTGTCTTTGTTGTGTATTCAGTTGAATATAGGTTGAAGAGGATTTGAAAATCATTGTATTCTGTTTTTATTTACATTTTACACAATGTCCCCACTTCAATGGAATTGGGGATGTACTTTCCGTGGGAATTTTGTGAGACTTGATACAAGTCCTTCTTCTTGTTCTTTCAGCTGCTACCATTAGGGGGCGCCAGAACAGATCAGTCCTTTCCATCTCACCCTATCCTCTGTGTCTTCCTCTGTCTCACCAACCACCTGCATGTCCTCCCTCAGCACATCCATAAACCTCTTTGGCCTCCCTCTTCTCCTCCTGCCTGGTGGCTCCATCCTCAGCATCCTTCTCCCTGTATACGAGGTCTGTGAGAAAAGTATCCGGCCTTTTTATTTTATGCAAAAAATATATGTATTTGATTCATATGTTTTTACGTCAGCCAAGCTTGAACCTTCGTGCGCATGCGTGAGTTTTTCCACACCTGTCGGTTGCGTCATTTGCCTGTGGGCAGGCTTTGAGTGAGCAGTGGTCCACCCCTCTCGTCGTTGTTTCATTGCGAGGAAATGGCGGAATGATTTGGGCTTTTTTTCCATCAGAATTTTTTCAGAAACTGTTAGAGACAGGCAGCTGGAAACCATTCGAAAAATTTATCTGGCTTTCGGTGAAAATTTTACGGGCTTCACAGAGAATAAGGAGTGTTACTACAGCTTTAAGGACAGCCCACAGTGGTGCATGGTGCGCCGCGCTCCGAGCCGCCATCGAGAGGCAGAAACCACCACATAATTTCTAAACGGATGGCTGTGTGGAGCCGGGACCATCGTGTTCAATTTCTCTGGTTATCACAAGAGCTGGACATCAGCCATTTTCCGGCAGATTTCATTTTTAACAAGAGATTTTGTCAGAGGACAAGTTAGACAAGTTAGAGGACAAGTTGGGACATGCGTATCTCGGCTTTCAGTGCTTACCAGTCGAGTGAGTATAAGAGAAATTGTGGAGAGCTGGGCATGTCCCAACTTGTCCTCTAACACTCCAAAACGGAGGTGTTCCTTTGTCTCGCTTCATCAGCGAATCGGTCGTGACGCTCGAAGCCTCTGCGCGGCTTTCCATGACAAAATCTCTTGTTAAAAGTGAAATCTGCCGGAAAATGGCTGATGTCCAGCTCTTGTAATAACCAGAGAAATTGCACATGATGGTCCCGGCTCCACACAGCCATCCGTTTAGAAATTATGTGGTGGTTTCTGCCTCTCGATGGCGGCTCAGAGCGCGGCGCGCCGTGCGCCATTGTGGGCCGTCCTTAAAGCTGTAGTAACACTCCTTATTCTCTGTGAAGCTCGTAAAATTTTCACCGAAAGCCAGATAAATTTTTCAAATGGTTTCCAGCTGCTTGTCTCTAACAGTTTCTGAAAAAATTCTGATGGAAAAAAAGCACAAATCATTCCACCATTTCCTCGCAATGAAACGACGACGAGAGGGGTGGACCAGTGCTCACTCAAAGCCTGCCCACAGGCGAATGACGCAACCGACAGGCGTGAAAAAACTCACGCATGCGCACGAAGGTTCAAGCTTGGCTGACGTAAGAACATATGAATCAAATACATATATTTTTTGCATAAAATAAAAAGGTCGGATACTTCTCTCACAGACCTTGTACATTTCAATTTTCAGTTTCATTTTATTTACCTTTATATAGTGCCAAATCACAACAGAGTTGCCTCAAAGTGCTTCACACAGGTAAAGTCTAACCTTACCAACCCACAGAGCAACAGTGGTAAGGAAAAACTCCCTCTGAGGAAGAAACCTCAAGCAGACCAGACTCAAAGGGGTGACCCTCTGCTTGGGCCATGATACAGACATAAATTACAGAAACAATTCACAGAACAATTCACGGACGAATATACAAGAATTGCTGTTGGTGCACAGGACAGGAGCATCACCAACACAAATACAACCCCTGGCAAAAATTATGGAATCACCGGCCTCGGAGGATGTTCATTCAGTTGTTTAATTTTGTAGAAAAAAAGCAGATCACAGACATGACACAAAACTAAAGTCATTTCAAATGACAACTTTCTGGCTTTAAGAAACACTATAAGAAATCAAGAAAAAAAGATTGTGGCAGTCAGTAACGGTTACTTTTTTAGACCAAGCAGAGGAAAAAAATATGGAATCACTCAATTCTGAGGAAAAAATTATGGAATCACCCTGTAAATTTTCATCCCCAAAACTAACACCTGCATCATATCAGATCTGCTCGTTAGTCTGCATCTAAAAAGGAGTGAACACACCTTGGAGAGCTGTTGCACCAAGTGGACTGACATGAATCATGGCTCCAACACGAGAGATTTCAATTGAAACAAAGGAGAGGATTATCACACTCTTAAAAGAGAGTAAATCATCATGCAATGTTGCAAAAGATGTTGGTTGTTCACAGTCAGCTGTGTCTAAACTCTGGACCAAATACAAACAACATGGGAAGGTTGTTAAAGGCAAACATACTGGTAGACCAAGGAAGACATCAAAGCGTCAAGACAGAAAACTTAAAACAATATGTCTCAAAAATCGAAAAATGCACAACAAAACAAATGAGGAACGAATGGGAGGAAACTGGAGTCAACGTCTGTGACCGAACTGTAAGAAACCGCCTAAAGTGAGAATGTTCCACTGCTTCACACGGACAGGTTTTATTTGTTTGTCGTTAATGTGCCTTTTTTTGAGAGGCAGTCAAAGACACAGTTCTCTGCCGTGGACTGGACCATTAATATCTCCCAGTTTGCTGGTTAGTAAACTGAAGTTAATGTCCCTCATGTAAAGGAAAATAATAATATCCGCCGCTCTGTGTGTGTTGTGGGATTTGCTGCAGCTATCTGCCAAGTAAAGTTGGAAAGACGGATCATTCCGGAATCAATAACTTCAATCAAATAAATCAAATGACACCTCTTTCCACATGATGTATTACAGACATCAAACTACAACTGACCAAAACTGTTTTTTCCCCAAAATGAGACGTTGTCAATTCCGTGGGGGAGAACTTATCCAGGTGTCACAGTCTCAGCACTCCCCCAATCTGACCACAGCCATGCTGCAGGCGTGAGTATTGTAAGGGAGTATTGTACTGCATGATTGGGTTGGCTAGTTTTACGCTGGATGCCCTTCCTGATGCAGCTCTACTCATTTATCTGGGCTTAGGACCAGCACTCAAAGTGTACTGGCTGCACACCCCATGTGGCTGAGATTTGACCATCTTTAAGGGCCCCTTCACACATAACATGATTGAGGCATAAAGGAGGAGTCAAATGTCACTCATGAAAAACTGGAGCTGCCTCAAACGCCTCGTACAGCTGTCGCTACAACCATTCACGTACACCAGTGGCCGAAAGACAGCATGTGCCCTGCTCATGCGCATGCGCATTCGATCCCTCTCAGCAGGGGTCAACCAAATTCTAGGTGTCACACACGAAAATTTAACACTGCTTGCTGGACACTGAGAAAAGGCGTGGTCAGTCACGAGCAGCTGACCACATTCAAGCTGCTTGTAAAAATTGTCTAAGTGCCCCACGAGTGTGGCGTCACCAAGCTGCATCTGAGCACGCACGGCACAGCAAGGCACCTCTCAGCTGATCGCCGGCCAGCCATTCACTGACATCTGGAAATGACGGCTCAGTACATATGACGCGGTACGTTAAAAACACAGAGAACAGAGCCAGGACAAGTATATAAATAAATACTACAATAACTACATACACAATTACATAACAAATAACTGAAATAATGAATCACAGAACACAGAAATGGAGAGTGACACAGCTGTTTAGGGATGGTATTAAGATTTTATCTGTATCGATGCAATTATTGATTCCGCTTATTGATCCGATTCCTTATCGATTCTCTAATCAATACCTCTTGTGAATTTTCTGTGTACGAACAGTAGACTTTACAGGTTTTCTATGTCAACAACATTTTAAATTGGTCACTGTATCCTTGATCTCTGGACATAAATAAAAATAAATAAAATCTGTAGCTTTTGTCAAAAGCGTTTCCTTTCAGACATTTTGGCATGAATGTCTCTCCGTACCTCTGAGCTGAGCTCAGCCGGCTGCTGCACGTCAGTGCAGGACGTCTCATTTTGGGAGGAAAAAAAACGTTTTGATCGATTGCAGTTTGTTTGTATTACAACATTTGGAAAGAGGTGTCATTTGATTTAAACGGTGTTTCACTTTGAAGTTATTAATTCCGACTCATTCTCACTTGACTCGTCAGAGAGCCGCGCAGCGTTTGGAGCTGTGTGAACAGAACGGCGGACGATTCTCGTTTCTTTCTCACAACAAGACAGGAGTCCCAGTTAGTGACTTTAATCTGCACAAATGTGACTCATGATTGACATATTCAGGGATGAAAGTGGTGAAAAACAAAAAAAGCTATTCCAGACAATAAACTGCAGTGAGTGCAGCATCCATTTAGGTAAGAAAAAACCCAACTTTCCTTATTCATATTCATTCCAGTAGTATTCTGCTCTTACTAGGATGCAGCAGTTTTCTAGTTTGGCAGATAGTTCTGGAGGAAATCACTGAAGAAATTAACAAACTGAAAATATGGTTTGACCGAAACAAATTGTCATTAAACTTAAATAAAACAGGGATGAAGTGGAGGTGTGAGAGTCACTCGGTGTTCACAGGAAACACTTATTTATTTATGTTCATTGTTAGTTGGTTTTATATTTTATGTTGTGTTTTTAATCAGGTTCTTTTTGTCTCTTTCTCTAAAATTGTTTTGTAGCATTATTAGTTATTATTACTATTATTGTTGTTGTTGTTGCTATTATTATTAATATATGAATAAAAATAAATTTAAAACAATTACAATTTGACTCTTTTATGACAATGAACGCTGAGCCATTAATATACAGAAAACAAATGCACACAAATGTGCTGAAATGCGAACAGCTTAATGCTAACTTTAACATTGAAGATGCCATAGACATGGTAACGCGTTGTTTGAAGTCTTGTTTTTAAGTTATAAAATACATCTATCAACTGTTTCAGAAGACCATAACAGGTTGGTTTAACATAAAAAAGGTAAATATTACTCACAGACATATGCTCTTTGGGGTTTTAGCGGGGAAAATTAAGATAAAGCGAAATAAAATGAACTAACAAAGCAGCAGATCGAAGCACTGCTTCAATCTGCGAATCACTGCTTTGATTGGTTCAAGGTTCAAAGCAAAGCCGCGCTGCAGAAATGGTTGATTACAAACCGACTGCAGGGTCTGTAATCAATGTAGAGAAATTATCATTTTCCTGACAAACACCCCCACAAACAACGGCCACTCTGAAGGACCGATAAGGGAATCGTTAAGTAAAAAGGCTATTGATGTCAGTGGATCAAATGATTTCTTAACGATACTCGAAAAGAACTGGTTCCCGATACCCATCCCTACAGCTGTTGAGATCTGTGAATCACAGCTGGAGAACATGTATCGTATTTTGAAGGACATGACCTTACAACTCTATGCCATGAGGTGCGTGCATGTGCTTGCTGTCCTCACATGGTAATACATAAAACATATATCACCTTTGCCTTGAGCTGGAGCGGCTGCTCAGCTCGCACACCGGCAGGCTGCTCCATGTGAAAAGGACTCTCTGATCATGTGTACACACTCAGCTGGAGATCTGAATAAGTCACATCGCCCATGTGAGCTATAGTCCACATGACGCGGTGTCTATCCTTCGGCTCGCCGCTCACTGGACACGTGCGCGGAGCCGGCTGGACATGCCGGGCCAGCAGATGTGGACATGATAAGCGCACAGTGCTTCATTCCTGTCATTTCATGACTTGACGTCTATGACCATGGGTCATAAATTGTGGTGTTTTTTTTATGGTGTGTGGTGTTTATTTTTTCTCCACGGCAGCGGCGCGATGTGCTACCACATGTTCCAACTGCGTGCACTTTGTGCACGAAACTGTTGCCACTGTATAGTGCACACCTGTCCGACCATGTGTCCCTTCCGACAGCAAGTGGAATGTTTCGAGGTTCCCCATTTCGTTTTGTTGTTTGCGGGTTTTCTTCCAGTTTCTGCGTCTTTCGTCTAACATCGTGTTATGTGTTAAAGGGCCCTAAGGTTAACGCTCTGCCTGCTTCCACCCTCCTCATTCATCCGGGTTTGAGACGGGCACTCAGAATGTACTGGCTGCACACCCCATGTTGCTGAGTTTTGGTACAAATCCTTGTTATAGGTTGGTAATATGCATATTGTCATATTGTTCAAGTTGTGCCCATTTTACCAGAGTTATGGCCCTTGGTTAACAATAGGTTGGTAATATGCATATTGTGATATTGTACAAGATTGACACATTGTGGCACAGTTATGGCTCTTGATTAACAAACCTGCCAGTTTCATGAGTTGGTGTCTGTATTCTGAAATCAACATCAGATACCTTGAGATGTTACCAGAATGTAGCAAGCACTTGTACCAAAGCAGCATTTGCCAGCAGGGGATCTTATGCTCTCAGAGCACTCTTATTATCAAGTTTGTCAAACCGTGCTTTAAATGTGACACTAACTTTACTTTAAACTCTTTCAGGCAGCTCAACATCAAGAAGGTTCTGGTCAGTGGTGGCAGCCTGGACCACCGTGTGTCTCCACAGATCCTGAATGAGGGAGGAGGGGAAAAAGTCGTGATCTTGGCATTAGATGAAGCTGGCAGGGTGAGTGTTTGTTTTTCCACAGGTCCAAGAGGAATCATTGATTTCTGAAACACCACATGAATGAAGGAGTTTAATGCTTTCCAATGTTTCCTTGAGAATTTTTTCAGGCTCAGTGGTACTCGGCAAAAATTAACAATAAAACAAAAACCCGTGACTTGCAAGGTTCATTGTGCAGAAAAATGGGAGTCACTGAGAAATGCAAACGTGAAAGTTAAATGATGTGCTCATTATTGAGGAAATTCTTCTAGTCCTGCACAGCTTGATGATTGGTTTACACCCCACCTTGCAAAATTGTCATTTACCAATGAGTGGGTATATCGCATGACCAGGAAATTGTGTGTAAGGGAAAGACGTTGTTGATGCACTGTGGATGCACAGAAATTATGAAATGATTGCTATCCAAATTAATTAATACTAGGCATTAACTTTTTTTTGCCTCCTGGCCTGGCAGGGGTCCTCGTTTTCTGTAATACTGCAGTGCACCGGTGTCAGACTGATTCCAGAAGGGGCCAAGAGGGTGCAAGTTTTCTTTGCAACCAACCAGTCTACCAGGTGATTTCATAGATTAACATCACTTTCAGCAGACCAGATGAGTTCATCAATAAAATCACCTGGTGGAGTGGGTGGTTGTAGCGAAAATGTGCACCCTCTTGGCCTTTTCTGGAATTAGACACCCAGCTGTACAGGAAAGGCCACATCTAATGCCCTGTCACACTCAGCACAAATGAGGCCGACTGCCGCACGAATGAGGACTCGAACCACATTCGGGCAAATTTGAGGTGTATTCGAAGTCCTCTAACAGCATTCGCCACATTCGTGCGGCCAGAGCACATGCATTCTACACTCGTGGTGCACACGTGGTGGAAATGTTCTGGCACATCAAATCCTGGCTGAATGTCTCGATCATGCTCCCCGTCACACTACAGGCCAAATGAGGCTGAATGCCGCACAAATGGGCATTCGACCTACATTCTGCCAAATTTGAGGCACACTTGAACTCCTCGTACAGCATTCTTGAGTGCATCCCACACAGTCGGGCACATTTCATGCGGCTAGGCCAAATGTCGAGTACATGCTCACCAGTGTCGAGGTGCGTTAGAGGTGGAGAAAGCTTGTACGGCAGTTGCAATGCAGTCTGACTGCATTCTAAATGTTCTGATGGCATCAAGATGGCAATCAAAACAATCTGATTGAGTACGAGGGTAAATCTCCATGGTGAAGCATGACAAATCCTGCCGGCATGTCCCAATTGTGGCATGGATGAGCTGTATGTGCACCTCCGCTGGATCCCGTTCAGGGAGCGCAAACAAAATATTATGTGTGATGTCTATGGCACGCGTTCATCTTGTGAACCAGACGTGAACATTGCGCAATCAAACTGAAAACACAGTGTGTCACTGCGGGTCAGTGTGTCTTAGAGCTGCAGCGCACACATCTGAATGGGCTGTTATACCCATGATAAACCTTACATTACAGATACATTGTCATTCCCTCCCATGGGTTAGATAATGTGTGTTAAACATTATGATCATCATAGCTGTAACAACATGCAGGTGCACCACACTGTCGGCCCATGGTGAGTCTATGCATGTCACTGGCGAGGCACACCACAACGCAGCTGAATGGGATGTGACAGCTGTAATACACATATCATGACATGAACACCATGTACCTCTGTAGGAGGAATGACAGGGCAACTGGTTCACTGGCCCTTCACAACATAAATGGAAATAAAAGCTCACCTTCGGAACAGCTTCAGGTGCGTTTCACAGCGCAGGGTGAACACCAGCAGGAGCTGCAGCGTGTGGTGACCACCCTCTCATCCTGCCAGCATCATGAGCTGCCTGCATCAGCTGTCAAATGCTAGCTCACTTTAGTCAAATGTTGTTAAATCTATTGAAAAAGATCACATAGCCCAGAAATATGCTGAATTAATAGCAGACCAAGCCCACTCAACCAGCTTGAGGTTTGTTTGAAAAAAAAAAGATAAAGTAATGACTCCTGTATACATACATTTGAATTGAATTTTGAAATTAAATTTTGAAATTACAGTCCTTCTACTGTGGTGCAATAACAGTCACTGCATATGGTATACTGGTATACACTGCACAAGTTCTAAGCTAAATGAAAAGTTATAATAAAAGTATGTGGAAAATTTACATTCATATTTGACCAGTTTACTATTATTCATTTAAAATATGATTTTACAGTCAAGTGATTAAGATATTCTCCAGAAAATTGAGAACTGAGGACACAGATTTTTCTAAGAAAGAATTCTATGTCAAGCATCTACCAGAATGCACCATTTTTTTAAAATGTTTCTGTGGGAGTATGCCCCCAGACCCCCTAGAGGACTTTGCGCCTTCGGGGCTCGTGTTGTACAGCTTTGCTGCACAATCCATCCAATGCCAAAAAGGTTCCAGTCAGAAACAATTTCTCACCAGCATCCATGTGTAATGAAAATTGTACCACTTATTTGTGCACCCTTCCTTAAAATAATTCTTCTTTTTTTTATTTTTGCCAGGTGTTTTGCTGGCGTTCTGCAAACAGCTCTGTGAAACAGTGCCGCTGGGCATACGGACGTCAGGTTTTCCTGTCGGACATCGCTCTCAGCAAGGACAGCATGATGTTTGTGACTCAGGAAGGGGAGGGCTTCAGTGGGGTGTGGGCGTGTGAATACAAGAAGCATGGGGAGAAGAAAGGTGAAAAATGCTGTGTAGTATCACAGCGCTTTTAATAATTGTGGCTAAATGTAACTGAGCTAGGAAACATTTTGGTGCATGATGTGTGTGCTTCTGGGCAGTAATGGCTGCCGTTTGTGTTAGTATGAGGCCAATGACAAGTGTGCACACAAGTAACGTATGACCCACAAATAGGTGATGTTTGGTGGACAGTTCCAGTATAATGTCAACTCCCTGGAATAGGGCTGAAACGATTAGTTGAATAACTCAAATAATTTGATTGCAAAAAATGTTTCAGGGAAATTCTGTGCCTCGAAGTTCCATTTAACGTTGTAGTACATATGCCAGGCCTGGGTGGGGTGCTGTAGCATCCCCTGAGAAAAACAGACGACTAGAGCATGCGCACAAGCTGTATAAGAGCTCGTCAATGTAGCACCAAAAGCTACAGCTTTCCAACGTGACACACAGAGTACAATAAAGCCTTTTAAGAGAAAGAGGGTCCACGCTGATCATCTGAAATAGACTGACGGCAGTTCACTTTAAATATGCAGTGCTCATTTAAAGTGAACTGCAGTCAGTTGTTTGAAACGCCACTCGCCTTTGCACACATACAGCAGGACCCACTGCTGCCTCTTCAGGGCTCGTAACATCAGATCTTAATGTTCAGAGTCCGTTATATGCCCCCCCCCCCAAAAAAAAAAATTGCCAGTACTCACAAACGTACTTAAATATCCACTGTTTATTCTTTCAGCATTCTAAAGAGACAGTGGGACAGAGGGAGGGAGAGAGAATGCTGTTTTGAGAATGGAGCACATTTCCGAAAATAAAAGTACTTCATTTAGTCATATTTGGAGTCACTTGCACCGCTGTGCTCACGCTCAGGTGCAGCCTGGCTGACTGAGGATGACACCTACTGCCTGTGCTTACAGTCTGGTGTCAGGGGACTGCTGAATAATTACCCAAGAAAACAGGAAGGGATACACTCAATTTGACTATCACCGTGATGGTGCAGCAACATTGTGCCATTGCTTAGGGTGAGCCCTGGACTATTGATGTTGTTTAAAAATGCAAAAGTCCTCGATTAATCACCAGAATAATCAATAGAATACTCAAATACTAAAATAATCGATAGCTGCAGCCCTACTCTGGGGCAGAAGGGGACAGCATTAAATAGAACAGCAGTGCAGGTCAGATTGCTTGGAGAAACTACATAAAGAAAGCCTGTAAAAATTAAAGACGATATGAATTTGCCATCTGTTTTTCTTTTTATCTTAGAGTGTACTGTGGAGGTTTGTGGAAGTTCAGATGCTGGAACACCGTATGAGCGAATCCGCTTGGAAAAACTGCCCTGCGTTCACAGAGCTGTCAGCATCACCATGGACTCTAAAGGCCGAAACTTTGGAGTGCTTCAGTCTGACCCCAAAACATGGTAGGATTCATTCATTTTGACAACCATCATGACATATTAAAGTTGGAATTTCTTAAATTCCCCCAGACACATAGAGCAGAGCTAAGCTAGCAGTCGTGGGGAGAAACACGATGCCCAGTACATGGGCTTCAATGTGAGACAAAATATACAACAGGAAAGTAAAACCGGAATTAAATAAGAGACCCAACATATGGCTGATTCTAGAACTTTCTTGGTATTTTACACTCACCAACCACTTGGTCGGACCCCTTTTGCCTCCAGAACTGTCATAATTCTTCATGGCATAGATTCAGAAGATGAAGATGAGCCTTTATTGTCATTTTACATATATACATACATACAATGAAATTCATCCTTGGCATTTAACCATCCTAATTACAGTTAGACACAGTTCAACCACTAGGGGCAGTGTGCAGCCACAGTCTGGTGCCCGGAGACCAACTCCAGATGTAGAGATGCTGCCTTGGTCAGGGGCAGAGAAAAGAGTAGACCCTAAATAAGGAGGTTTTGATTATGGGAGGAAACCGGAGGAAACCCACACAGACACAAGGAGAACATGGAAACTACACACAGAAAGGCAGGGAAGTGATCCCACGACCTTCTTGCTGTGAGGCACCAGTGCTAGCCACTAATCCATTGTGCTGTCTTGTCTCAGAGTGATGCTGAAATCTAATTCATGCATTTATTTCCTCTAGGCTGGACTATTGTAATTCATTATTATGAGGTTGTCCTAAAAGTTTCCTGAAAAGCCTTCAGTTAATTCAAAATGCTGCAGCTAGAGTACTGACGGGGACTAGAAGGAGAGAGCATATCTCACCCATATTGGCCTCTCTTCATTGGCTTCCTGTTAATTCTAGAATAGAATTTAAAATTCTTCTTCTTATAAGGTTTTGAATAATCAGGTCCCATCTTATCTTAGGGACCTCGTAGTACCATATCACCCCAATAGAGCGCTTCGCTCTCAGACTGCAGGCTTACTTGTAGTTCCTAGGGTTTGTAAGAGTAGAATGGGAGGCAGAGCCTTCAGCTTTCAGGCTCCTCTCCTGTGGAACCAGCTCTCAATTCAGATCAGGGAGACAGACACCCTCTCTACTTTTAAGATTAGGCTTAAAACTTTCCTTTTTGCTAAAGCTTATAGTTAGGGTTGGATCAGGTGACCCTGAACCATCCCTTAGTTATGCTGCTATAGACTTAGACTGCTGGGGGGTTCCCATGATGCACTGAGTGTTTCTTTCTCTTTTTGCTCTGTATGCACCACTCTGCATTTAATCATTAGTGATTGATCTCTGCTCTCTTCCACAGCATGTCTTTTTCCTGATTCTCTCCCTCAGCCCCAACCAGTCCCAGCAGAAGACTGCCCCTCCCTGAGCCTGGTTCTGCTGCAGGTTTCTTCCTGTTAAAAGGGAGTTTTTCCTTCCCACTGTCGCCAAGTGCTTGCTCACAGGGGGTCGTTTTGACAGTTGGGGTTTTTCTGTAATTATTGTATGGCTTTGCCTTGCAATATAAAGTGCCTTGGGGCAACTGTTTGTTGTGATTTGGCGCTATATAAATAAAATTGATTTGATTTTGATTTGCTGCCATTCAACAGGTGTTGGAAACAGTCCTCATGGATGTTGGTCCATATTGACATCATGGCATCACACAGTCCTCCATTCAACCAGTCTGTCCATTCTAACTCTAACCTCTGACATCAACACAACTGCCGCTCACTGGATAGCTTCTCTTTTTCAGACCATTCTCTGTAAACCCTAGAGATGGCTGTGGGTGGAAATCCCAATAGATCAGCAGTTTCTGAAATGCTCAGTCTAGCATGCCTGACACCAACAACCATTTTCAAAGTCCCTTAAATCCTCTTTCTCCCCCATTCTGATGCTGAGTTTGAACTTCAGCAAGTCTTCTTCACCACAACTAGATGCCTAAATGTGTTGAGTTGCTGCTCTGTGATTAGCTGATTAGCCGTTTGTGTTAGCAAGCAATTGAACAGATGTACCTAATAAAGTGGCTGGTGAGTGTACTTCCTGATGGGAAGCACTGTTTGGAATATTTTGAAGCCTTTTGTGTTTCAAAGCGTTGTTCTAGAGTCTTTGTCAGAATGAAAATATCACCTGCTGTGCTGGGTCCTCATTACATCACAAAGTGTTTAGAAACAAATGTTCCATTTGATTTTTTTCCACTTTCACAAATGATAAGGATGACATTGTTTTGATTCATAAACAATACTTGTTTGTTTAAACTTTGCTTATTTGTTAAGAAAATGCGACTCCAAGAACTTGTTTTTGAAACTAAAATTATGTCACCAGTCTGGGGCATTCTTAGAAAGCATAATAGAGCACTGGGTGAATAAAACGGGGTTGTAGGAACTAGGTCTTTGTTGCAATCTATGGTCTGATGTTTTGTTGTTCCAGCTTGTATGAGATTCCTTTCATCTCTCCATCCTCCTACAATCAACACTTCCGGAATCTTCTGGACGAGGCTGATGAAATGGACAGCATCCACGATGTGACGCTTCAAGCTGGTGACCGTACATTTCCAGCCCATAAGTACATCCTTTCAATGAGGTCCGAATTCTTCCGCAAACAGTTCATGGCTGAGCGCAGTGTGATTGATGAGGAGCTGGACAGAGAAGTGAGGAAGAGCAAAGATGCTGTGGGTTGTGATCTACTTGTGTTGGAGAAAATTCCTGCAGACATGCTGGAGTATGCGCTGCACTTCATCTACACAGACTCGTGTGACCTGCTGGTGCACGGGGCCCAACCAAGAGTCTTTGAGGCACTGACGACTCAGAATCAGGTGAAGCCAAATTCACAGGGTTCTGAAGCCCATTTACTGAAAATATTGTGGTGTCGTGTATACTTTTTAGCAATGTTCCTGGGTAAAAAGGCCAAAGACGGTGTCAGTGGCTCTCACTCATCGCTGCACCACTTCACATAGATAGTTCTGGCCAACTGATTCTGCTCCGACATCACATAAAGCACTTGGTCCCAGCAGTAAACCAACAGAGTAGCACAGAGGTTACTAATGTGGTTGTCAGCACCTTGCCCTTTGCTTCACTAAACAGACTCAGAATTTAAATATAATGAGGCTGAGACCTGTTCAATTGTTAAACAATTAAGGAAAGGAAAAATGGTTCAATACAACACAATTAAACAAACAGATGAGTCTTTAATCTGAACTTGAAACACTCCAGAGACTCTGATTGTTTGATCTCAGCAGGCAGATTGTCCCAGAGAACAGGCACACAAAAAGAGAACGCTCTGTGGCCTGCTGACTTCTTTTTAACCTTAAGTACAAACAGTAATCCTGTGTCCTGAGAATGCAGAACATGGGTCGGTGTCACCAACCGAACAATCCCACCTAAAAAAAAGCCCCCCCGCCTTCATTGCACATGTGCCATTTCGGAGCGTCGGAAGCAGTTCACTGATTATCGCCTCGTTCCTGCTTCAAACTACACTCTAGTTATCATCTATCTCAGCGTAAGATATCTGAAGCTTTTATACAATCATTTACACATGAATTCACCATTATTTCATCATAAAAGATGAAAAATAGTAAGAAAAAGGCCCACACTATCCACTGTGACCAGTACTCTGCTACTTTGAAAAAACAGTTTTTGGAAATGTGATAATGCTTCTAGTTATTAGATAGTATTATTGTTATTGTTTTTGAGCTCTTTAAAATTTCTTCAAAAGTGGACCTTTGTCCCCGTGGTGGTGTTCCTGTTCACATTCTCACACTTTACCCTCTGGCTGTCTACTGTTTACCCCACTGTCGCCAAGTGCGTGCTCACAGGGGGTCGTTTTGACCGTTGGGGTTTTTCTGTAATTATTGTGTGGCTTTTACCTTACAATATAAAGCGCCTTGGGGCAACTGTTTGTTGTGATTTGGCGCTATATAAATAAAATTGATTTGATTTGATTTGATTTGGCTACTAGGGCTGGGTATCAATTTAAATTTCAAGAATCGATTCAATTCCAATTCTTAAGATTCTGAATCGATTATTTTGATCCGATCTGATATTGATTTGGGTTAGTGTTATTAAAACCGTTTTTGAGCTTTTACCTAATTGTCTAGTTATGCAACATAATACCTGAATTATTTTGACATTTGACAGCAAATTAATGAAGTATTGGTAGTTAATAATGATGGCTGTAAGACTAATGGCACGGACCAATCTCCCTCCCAGAAAGATTGAGTAGTATTTTGAAGGGCAGAATGACTGAACAGATCCAGGACAGCCAAAAGAGGGCACCAATGGCACTTGGTTCATTGGCCCTAACACAGGTACATTTCTACCCCCTTCCATGTTTTGGCCTGATGCCTTGTTTCTTTTGGCTTTAAAGTAAGGCAAAAGTAACAACAACAAAAAAAATACTGTTTACTTCACAAAATTTGGCCCTCAAAATGCAGACAGTAGTGTTTCAGAAAGTTATAAATTAAAACATTTTCTGGTGACAAACAGTCCCAGTTTGTAGGGGACTCTGACATCAACACTGATGTCAGAATGCTGTTCACTGATTTCAGCTCAGAGTTCAACACAGTTATCTTCCACCAGTCAAACTGAGCCGGCTGGGACTGAACACCTCACTGTGCATGTGGCTGCTGGACTTCCTGTCAGGGAGACCACAGGCAGTGCAGGTTGGCAGCAACACATCCAGTGTCATCACCTTGAACACGGGCGTCCCTCAGGGATGTGTGCCGAGCCCCCTCCTCTTCACCCTGCTGATCTACGACTGCACAACACCAACCTCCCCATTAAGTTCGTGGACGATACAAATGTGATGGGTCTCATCAGCAACAGCAATGAGACCCACTACAGGATCAAGGTGAACCACCTGACCTCATGGTGTGAACAACCCCTCCCTAAATGTGGAGAAGACAAAAGAGATTGTTGTGGACTTCAGGAGAGCACACACCCGACACCCCCCTCTGACCATCAACGGTGCTGCTGTGGAGAGGGCGAGCAGCACCAAGTTCCTTAGTGTGCACGTCACAGAGGATCTCTCCTGGACCACCAACACTACATCACTGTCCAACAACGCTCACCAACGCCTCCATCCACTTCCTCCACAAATTAAGAAGACCTAGGGCCCCACCCCCCATCATGTGCACCTTCTACAGGTGCGCGACTGAGAGCATCCTATCAAGGTGCATCACAGTGTGATACAGCACCTGCACCGCATCCTGCTGCAGGACCCTTCAGTGCATCATGAGAGCAGCTGAGAAGATCACAGGCACCTCTCTGCACCCCCGCCAGGGCATATATAGCACCCGCAAAGCCATCCACATCATGGGACGTCCCACCCACCCATTAAACTGCCTCTTCAGCCTGCTACCTTCAGGGAGGAGACTGCGGAGTCTCCGGGCCAGGACCAGCCAACTGAGTGATATTTTGACTCACCATGCTGTCACAGCGCTCAGCGCCCTCTCTGCTCTTCCCCATTTACCGTCCTGCCCCCCTCACACACAAACTCTGGATCCTGACCCCCTCAATCACTGACTTCTTCCTCCTCACACTCACCTCACAAACACTGAACATATAGTGCAGCAGATAACAGAATATTTACAGTGGAATCATTCAGATGGTGAAACAAGCACCAAATTTGGCACAAATACTCCTTAAACATTAGTCTTTTGAAAAAACCCGCTTGCCATTTGAATTTTCAAAAGGCAGCCAGGTAGGGGTCATTTGAGGATTTACACAGGAGTCAAAAATTGAAAATCCTCTCATCATATTGAAACGTATATCACGTTGTTTGTCTGATCATAATGATTCCAAAAAAGGTGTTGTTTGGGCTATCTAAGAATGAATGTTCTGGAGTTATGGGGTAAAAACAGCAAGAATGGTGACAAAGGTCAGTTTCAGTTTGTGCAGGGGTCAAAAGTTAAAGTTACTCCAGTTTTGGTAAAAAGTGCAAATTATTGGTTGAGCTAATAGGATTATTAAATGGAATAGTTTTGACTGTGGTGAATGCTTGGTCTCCACAGTAAAGGTCAAACAATGTTGACGTCCATTGGATTCTATGACATGTGACATATGTTACCCCATAACGTGATAACTATGGATGGCGCATGGTGCAAGCTATTCCTTTTTGAAACCCTATTAACTCAACTAATCATTTGCACCACCTTTTACCAAACTTGGAGTAACTTTAACTTTTGACCCCTGTACAAACTGACACTGACCTTTGTCACCATTCTTGACCCCTGTGTAAATCCTCAATTGACCCCTACCTGGCTGCCTTTTGAAAATTCAAGTGGCAAGCGGGTTTTTTCAAAAGACTAATGTTTAAGGAGTATTTGTGCCAAATTTGGTGCTTGTTTCACCATTTGAATGATTGCTTCAGTTATCTGCTGCACTAATACCTCCAAGGACTGCTTATGCACTACAGGCACTTTAAATTAGTTTGAATAAGATCATCAATGTTGAATCTCTCAACGGTCAAAACGACCCCCTGTGAGCAAGCACTTGGTGACAGTGGGAAGGAAAAACTCCCTTTTAACAGGAAGAAACCTCCAGCAGAACCAGGCTCAGGGAGGGGCAGTTTTCTGCTGGGACTGGTTGGGGCTGAGGGAGAGAACCAGGAAAAAGACATGCTGTGGAGGGGAGCAGAGATCAATCACTAATGATTAAATGCAGAGTGGTGCATACAGAGCAAAAAAACAAAGAAACACTCAGTGCATCATGGGAACCCCCCAGCAGTCTACGTCTATAGCAGCATAACTAAGGGATGGTTCAGGGTCACCTGATCCAGCCCTAACTATAAGCTTTAGCAAAAAGGAAAGTTTTAAGCCTAATCTTAAAAGTAGAGAGGGTGTCTGTCTCCCTGATCTGAATTGGGAGCTGGTTCCACAGGAGAGGAGCCTGAAAGCTGAAGGCTTAAAAGTAGAGAGGGTGTCTGTAGAATGTAATGTATGTATTGTAGAATTTACATATAAACTTGACTTGACATCCAGAAGTATTTGTCCAGTTCTTATCTATGTATCAATAGGGTGCACAACAGATTTATCAATAAGTCTTCTGAGGAAACTGTGGAAAAGCTGCCTTCCGCACCCCCGGAAACATCACTGTTTTATATTACTACCATTTTGAAATTACACACTTAACTGTTTAGATGCTTTTTAATCATCTATCATTCTGTGCGTTTCCAGTAGACAGTATGTTTTAAGAAAAGGCTCTAAAAGGAAAACCACACACACATTTCTCACACTACTGTTAAATAATGCATTATACATCGGCCATACTGGTTTCAGAAAAAAAAAAAAGCCATTTCACTGTCTGTCTGTGTTTGCCAGGATTCAGAGCCGGAGAGGCTTATCAGCAGTCTGCAGGGCTTGGACCTGAGAGGACATTCAGCTTTCGAGGTCTATCGCTCCTTTCCCTCTGCAACCAGCATTGATCATGACAAGGC
This sequence comes from Thalassophryne amazonica, assembly GCF_902500255.1. Classification (NCBI taxonomy): domain Eukaryota; kingdom Metazoa; phylum Chordata; class Actinopteri; order Batrachoidiformes; family Batrachoididae; genus Thalassophryne; species Thalassophryne amazonica. The sequence continues at coordinate 118,477,229 of NC_047109.1, read as the reverse complement.
CAAGAGCAAGGGCTCTAAGCCCGGCAAAAAGACGAAAGGAAGTAAAACTGACAAGCCTGGAGCCAACGAGGGTGGATCCAACCCTGTGAAAGCATTACAGGGTGTTGCGAGGAAGCTTGGCCTGGGCAGTCTGTCTGCACGGTGAGGAACAAAACGTCCTCTGCACCTGGTGCCCGTGTAAGACCTCTTTTATTTGTTTGTTTTTCTTCTTCTTCTTTGCAGTCTGGATGGAGTCAAATATGAAAAAGGAAGGATTAGTGTCATACAGAAAAAAAGTGGCAACAAACCAAAATTCAACCAGAAAAAATGGTAATGATGCGGGTTCCATGTCGGCTCCAGTACACGGCGGCTAATTATCATGAAAGTAATTAATGCTTTGTGTCACAGCTCTTACCTGTGCGACGTGACTCTGAAATCTGAAGATGGGAAAGAGTTTCCGTCTCACAAAAGTGTGCTGTGTGCAAGACTAGGTGAGAATGTATTATCTGCTGATAGACGTTCTGTTATTTACACACAGGGCTCTCTGGCACGGTGCCAAAGAAGCAGAACATCTCAGAGAAGCATTTGTCATTCCCTTAAAACCTTATCACTTGATATGATCTTGATGAATTTTTCTTTTTTGAGGGTGTCTCATTACAGGCTGCCTTTGTAATTGTTTCATATGTTGAATTTGAGCATGCTGTCCTTTTGTATCCTTGTCTGCAGAATACTTCCACAGTATGCTCAGAAACCCCTGGATTGAGGTCTGTCTTGCTTAATTTTCATGCAGTGTTATTCGTCATCCAGCCTTTTGTCATTTTAATGTTTTGTGTTCGTAGACTGTATGTTCTGAGCAGTGAGGTTACGTAAAAACATTTTTGAGTGTGTGAGGTGGAGGCAACACTGCTGTTGTGTTGTGCCCTCCTCAGGCTACATCCTGTACTGCACTGAAAATGCAGACAAGTTCAGAGATTCTGCAGGTCATCCTCGAGTACATTTACACTGATGAGTCTCCCACCATGAAAGGTAACTTACTGAGTTCATGGTGGTTTGTTTATGAAGCCTGATTTTATATTTACCGTAAGAAAAGGATGAACTGATGGATTATATTACATACAGTTTATCTGCTTTCCATATATGTTTGATTTATGTGACAGAGTCTCTAAATGTAGAGTTTGTCTGCAATGTGTTGGTTGTGGCTGACCAGCTGCTCATCCCACGATTGAAGGAGATGTGTGAGGTCGTCATCACTGAGAAACGTAAGTCCTGTCTAGTCTGTCCAGATGCCTTTTTATCAAGTCACTCTGCAACATTTCTGTCATTTCACACCAAAGAACCAAGAACCAATTAACTTACAGAATTCAGGAATTACTAAGGCTGAATCTCAATTCTACCCCTTGGCCCTTCCCCTTACCCCTTCCCCTCCGTTTTGCGCGGGCACGAGAGACAGAGGGGTGTCTCAATTCTCTTTTTGGAGCGAGGCGGAGGGGTAGTGGAGGGCTTCAAACCCCTCCGAATGGAGTGAATCTGGATGCACACTCCGTTTGGAGGGGTAGGAGGAGCTTACTGCTGTTTCCGAAAAAACAAACATGGCGCAGAAAGAGCCGCACAAATGAAGCGGCGTTCATTACATATTACGCTGTTTAGAAAGTTATAACTTGCCAAAAAGCTTTACAGGCAGCTGTCTATGACAGCAACGTGTATGCTGCTGGATGCATGTTGAGTATATTGTCGTTCTGAAGAATATCGTAACTTCGCTCGTGCGCTGAGGCGTTAAAATGCATATACACACGAACGCTACGATAAGACACTTTTATATCTCACAACGGAGAAAATCATGATAAAGTGTAAGCACGTTAATTTGTATGTTCATAAATCTTTGGATAATATCAATCCCTGCTGTTGGATTTCAAGGTCTGTAACACGTGTGTGTATTTAGTAAACAAACAGGAGTCCTGAACACACTCGACTCCTAATAAGCTTTCAGGCAGAAAATGAGAAGTTTCGTTAATGGGAATAAGTTGGAAAATATATACACACACATGTATATGTGTAACACATAACCTGACGTACTAATAGACTGATATTATTTGTCAAGGACATTTCTGAAGGAAATAGGGCTGGATGCAAAAAATGGGCGAATTTGAAAAAGAAATATAAGGTTAACAGAAATAGATGCAGCCCAAAACATACATACAGGTGCTGGTCATATAATTAGAATATCACAATAAAGTAGATTTATTTTAGTAATTCCATTCAAAAAGTCAAACTTGTATAATGTATACATTCATTGCACACAGACTGATATATTTCGTGTTTATTTTAAATAAACTGTTTTATATTTAGTATTTTATATGATTGTCTTTTTTTATTTATTTTATTATTTTACTTCTTTTACTTATTTATGTTTTAAACTTTTTTATTGTGTTTTAATCTTATTTCATTTTATTCTGCTTTTAAATTATGTTTGTGAAGCACCTTGAGGCGATTAGTTGTGATTTGGCGCTATCCATCCATCCATCCATTTTCTTCCGCTTTATCCGGAGTCGGGTCGTGGGGGCAGCAGCTCAAGCAAAGCCGCCCAGACCTCCCCATCCACACACACCTCCCCCAGCTCCTCCGGGGGAACGCTATATAAATTAATAAATTATTATTATAAATTATTTTAATTACTAATTAGTTAATTATCAATCAATTAATGATTAATCAAATAATATTAATTACTATTATTGATTAATTATTATTAGTATTATTAACAATCAATTACTAATTAATTATTAATACTACTAATTATTATTATTATTATTATTATAAATTACAAATTAATTAACATGACATGATTGCGATGCATCAAAGAAATCTGCAACTTCTGTTTCTTTGCATTTACACCGAAAGGCAAGAAAATAAAAAGAGCAAACAGGCTACTGCAACAAGTTGCATTTCAATTGCCATGTTAACAAACAGTGAAGACGGCAGATTGACACGGGCAGTTTTTTTTTCTCCTAAGGCGGATGGGTGTCTCAGTTCATAGGGCTAGAGGCATACCCCTTCACCTTACCCCTTGTTTTAAAGGGGTAGGCGTAGGGGTAGGGCCAAGGGGAAGAGGAAGGGGTACAAAAGAGAATTGAGATTGGGGGTAAATCTACTGGTTGCAGTTTGTAAGACTGTGCAATCAGTCCCTGGACTGATGCAAGACTCTTTGAGGCCACACATGCACACAGAGAACAGTCCACAAAACTGCATCACATTTGCACATTTCAAAACTGCAACAGCAGAGTTTGTAGAAAATGGACAACACAAAAAGTGTAGATTGGTGAGCAAGTGCAATCTTTTGCACAAGTCATGTGAAGTAACAAAATAAAATCTGCATTTTTATCTCAATGCTGCACATCCTGAAGCAGCAGGACTTCAAAATAAGTTAGATCACAGTTATCAACATTTTTATCTTTGATGAAACGCTATAGAAGCCACTTCCTTGATGTTTCATAATGGAGAAACATTAGTGCATTTGCAAACTGTGGGGAAAAAATGTATAGTTCAGGGCCCTCACGTATCAAACTGTGCATAGAAAAGGCTCTAAGCGCTGTTGTATGAATGAAATTTAGTGTGTGAGTCCAAACACACACAAAAAATCCAGGTTTATCAAACAGGCCATTTGTATCCACATCAGTATGTAAAAGCTGTTGATAAATTCCACATGTTCTAAAGCATGTGCTTGTGCACGTTCATGGTCATTTTCATTCAGAAATGCTCTCAATTAGGGAATAACCCTGGTGTGTCTGAAGATTTGCGGACGTTCAGGCTGGTTATACAGTCGCAAATTGAGTTTTACAATGGATATTTGCTCAAGTGATTTTTTTCTGCAGACCTGACAGTTGGTTGAAGTCTGTGACTGTCATGTTTGGAGGCAGAGGGAAACCAAACAGAGATGGAGATGCAAAGGACAGACTGGGTGATGGATGTGTAGAAGATGATAAGCAGTTCCTGGGGCAGGTTGAACTTCCTGAGCTGTCTGAGGAAGTGCATCCTCTGCTGTGCTTTTTTCCTTATGTAGTCTATGTGGGAGGTCCACTTCAGATCCCATGAACTGGAAAGTGTCCACAGTAGACACAGTCTTGTTGAGGATGAAGAGGGGAGGGAGTGATGGTGGGTTCCTCCTGAAGTCTGCCATCATCTCCACAGTGTTGAGCGGGTTCAGCTCCAGGATGTTCTGATCACACCAGAGGACCAACTGTTCCACCTCCTGTCTGTATGCAGCCTCATCACCATCCTGGATGAGACCAATGATGGTGGTGTTGTCCACAAATTTCAGTTTAACAGAGGGGTTTCCTGAGGTGCAGTTGTTTCTATAGAGGGACAAGAGTAGGTTTGTTGTTGCTGTATGTTTTGGTCTGCAGAAGGTTTTGGTCTGCACAAACAGGTCCTTACAAAACTGATGTAAGATATCACAGTGTCACAAAGTTTATGAATGTCTGTGGATGCAGCTTCAAAGACGCTCCAATCTGTGCAGTCGAAGCAGGCCTGTAGCTCCTGCCTCGACTCATCCGTCCGCTTCTTTACCGTCTTCACTGCAGGCTTTGCAGATTTAAATTTCTGCCTGTAGTCATGGTAAAAGCAGCAACCGCGTTCCACTGTGAGAAGACTTGGTGCGCGTGGACGTCCATTAGGGCGTTTGGACGAAGTGCGTATGAGGCAGGAATCGTGTGCAAACCGTGTGAAATCGTCCCTGCCTCTAACGCCTCATACATCTGTTGCTACAACTATTTGCGCAGACCAGCGCCTGAGAGACAAACTGTGTGCTGTGCGAACCCATTGATCCGTCTCGCGACAGGTGTCGGCCAAATTCCAGGTGACACGCACAACCATCTAACATCGCTCACATGGCACTTAGAAAATGTGTGGCCAGTCACACTCTTCACACGACAACAGACTGCAGACAACCACTGTCATACTCACAGTGAAATTTGTCTAAGTTCCCCACGAGTGTGGCTTTGGTGTGTGCGGTGAGAACTGACAGGAGGTGTGGCTATGACAGCAGCAGCTGTGGGGATCTGTCATTCTGGACATTCCAGCTGGACAACACCTACTGTGTTTGGACAGACATGGAGTAACAACTGTCCACTGTGAGGTGCGTGTGTCTGATTGCTGTACTTACGTGGACATAAAAGCATATCGCCGTGGCGACAAGCTGCAGCGAGCGAGCGTGCGCACAAAGTGGACATTGACAGCCTGCCAGGTTGAAATGGACCGTCAGATCAGAACATGCAGAGGGCGATCTGACCGTCACATCACTCACGTGAGCTCTGTTCCATATGATGCGGTGTCTGTGCTGCAGCATGCCGTCCACAAGACACACGTGTCAAGCAGGACGCGCGGCCGACTCGATGCACCGGACCAGCAGATGTGGACATGATCAGAGCACACTGCTTCTCATTCATGTCCTTTCATGACTGTCTGTCTGTGACTATAGGTCATCACCAGAGGAACAGACGGATCATATTTGTATTGCTCGCTTGATAAATGCTATGTTTTTATATGGTGTGTGATTTTTAAATTTTTTTTGTAATACTTCCATGTCCTTCCTGATATGAGGCAGATTTCCTCAGCTTTCAAAGAACAGCTCTATAGCTCAGTGGTAAAGTTGCTGACTGATAATCAGAGCTTTGGGAAGGCGCGGGTTCACGTCCAGTGGGTGGTATGTGTTTTTCTTTTTTTAATTATTCCACATAAGTGGTGCGATGTGGTCCCACAGGTACCAGCTGTTTTTTTGTTTTTTTTTAATTCCACATGATGTGGTGTGCCTCGCATTGTTCCTGCTTGAAAGACACCATGGCCTGCATGAGCTCTCGCACCAGGATTGTGCATACCTGCCCATTGGCACGATGTTTTGTGGTCCGCAAATTCAAACCGTTTTGCGCTGTTTCGCCGTATTTGTCCAAACATCGTCCAAACTTTGCACTATGTATGAAGGGGCCTTTTGTCATGAACGCAGCCTGTTAAAAACAATCTGCTAGAGGCCCACCTTTGTGCACCCTTATAAGTGTTGTTATCGATGCTGTAGCTCCTCTAAAAAAGAGAGCTTTAAATCAGAAGTGCCTGACTCCGTGGTATAACTCACAAACTCGTAGCTTAAAGCAGATAACCCGTAAGTTGGAGAGGAAATGGCGTCTCACTAATTTAGAAGATCTTCACTTAGCCTGGAAAAAGAGTCTGTTGCTCTATAAAAAAGCCCTCCGTAAAGCTAGGACATCTTTCTACTCATCACTAATTGAAGAAAATAAGACAACCCCAGGTTTCTTTTCAGCACTGTAGCCAGGCTGACAAAGAGTCAGAGCTCTATTGAGCTGAGTATTCCATTAACTTTAACTAGTAATGACTTCATGACTTTCTTTGCTAACAAAATTTTAACTATTAGAGAAAAAATTACTCATAACCATCCCAAAGACGTATCGTTATCTTTGGCTGCTTTCAGTGATGCCGGTATTTGGTTAGACTCTTTCTCTCCGATTGTTCTGTCTGAGTTATTTTCATTAGTTACTTCATCCAAACCATCAACATGTTTATTAGACCCCATTCCTACCAGGCTGCTCAAGGAAGCCCTACCATTATTTAATGCTTCGATCTTAAATATGATCAATCTATCTTTGTTAGTTGGCTATGTACCACAGGCTTTTAGGGTGTCAGTAATTAAACCATTACTTAAAAAGCCATCACTTGACCCAGCTATCTTAGCTAATTATAGGCCAATCTCCAACCTTCCTTTTCTCTCAAAAATTCTTGAAAGGGTAGTTGTAAAACAGCTAACTGATCATCTGCAGAGGAATGGTCTATTTGAAGAGTTTCAGTCAGGTTTTAGAATTCATCATAGTACAGAAACAGCATTAGTGAAGGTTACAAATGATCTTCTTATGGCCTCGGACAGTGGACTCATCTCTGTGCTTGTTCTGTTAGACCTCAGTGCTGCTTTTGATACTGTTGACCATAAAATTTTATTACAGAAATTAGAGCATGCCATAGCTATTAAAGGCACTGCGCTGCGGTGGTTTGAATCATATTTGTCTAATAGATTACAATTTGTTCATGTAAATGGGGAATCTTCTTCACAGACTAAAGTTAATTATGGAGTTCCACAAGGTTCTGTGCTAGGACCAATTTTATTCACTTTATACATGCTTCCCTTAGGCAGTATTATTAGACGGTATTGCTTAAATTTTCATTGTTACGCAGATGATACCCAGCTTTATCTATCCATGAAGCCAGAGGACACACACCAATTAGCTAAACTGCAGGATTGTCTTACAGACATAAAGACATGGATGACCTCTAATTTCCTGCTTTTAAACTCAGATAAAACTGAAGTTATTGTACTTGGCCCCACAAATCTTAGAAACATGGTGTCTAACCAGATCCTTACTGTGGATGGCATTACCCTGACCTCTAGTAATACTGTGAGAAATCTTGGAGTCATTTTTGATCAGGATATGTCATTCAAAGCGCATATTAAACAAATATGTAGGACTGCTTTTTTGCATTTACGCAATATCTCTAAAATCAGAAAGGTCTTGTCTCAGAGTGATGCTGAAAAACTAATTCATGCATTTATTTCCTCTAGGCTGGACTATTGTAATTCATTATTATCAGGTTGTCCTAAAAGTTCCCTAAAAAGCCTTCAGTTAATTCAAAATGCTGCAGCTAGAGTACTGACGGGGACTAGAAGGAGAGAGCATATCTCACCCATATTGGCCTGTCTTCATTGGCTTCCTGTTAATTCTAGAATAGAATTTAAAATTCTTCTTCTTACTTATAAGGTTTTGAATAATCAGGTCCCATCTTATCTTAGGGACCTCGTAGTACCATATCACCCCAATAGAGCGCTTCGCTCTCAGACTGCAGGCTTACTTGTAGTTCCTAGGGTTTGTAAGAGTAGAATGGGAGGCAGAGCCTTCAGCTTTCAGGCTCCTCTCCTGTGGAACCAGCTCCCAATTCAGATCAGGGAGACAGACACCCTCTCTACTTTTAAGATTAGGCTTAAAACTTTCCTTTTTGCTAAAGCTTATAGTTACGGCTGGATCAGGTGACCCTGAACCATCCCTTAGTTATGCTGCTATAGACGTAGACTGCTGGGGGGTTCCCATGATGCACTGTTTCTTTCTCTTTTTGCTCTGTATGCACCACTCTGCATTTAATCATTAGTGATCGATCTCTGCTCCCCTCCACAGCATGTCTTTTTCCTGGTTCTCTCCCTCAGCCCCAACCAGTCCCAGCAGAAGACTGCCCCTCCCTGAGCCTGGTTCTGCTGGAGGTTTCTTCCTGTTAAAAGGGAGTTTTTCCTTCCCACTGTAGCCAAGTGCTTGCTCACAGGGGGTCGTTTTGACCGTTGGGGTTTTACATAATTATTGTATGGCCTTGCCTTACAATATAAAGCGCCTTGGGGCAACTGTTTGTTGTGATTTGGCGCTATATAAAAAAAATTGATTGATATAACTGAAAAATCAAAAAAAAAATACATCTGTGTGATCAGGCAGCCTGAAAACAGTGGAGAGGTCTGCATGCACAGCGAGAGCTGTAACGGGGTTAAAACAGTGTGCTGCTTTTTTTACAGAGAACAGATTCTGCACACATTAAGATCCATAATCCGACAAACTCTCCCAAAGTAAAATAAAGCTAAAGCCTACCAGCTACACTAAGAGAACAAAATACAAAAGAAAAAAACTCAACAGGGCACTCGCCCAGTTGTAGAAGGATTTCCAACATTAAATATGTAAAGTGCACTCCATCAAATAAGTCCTCACACATGGATCATTCAGGATCACCAGCCAGAGAACATTGTCCCAAGGCAGCACTGCCATCAGCTCCTCACAAAGTTCTCTTACATTTCTGGCTCGTTATAGAGAAAGTCCATTATCTCCTGAAAATCACGTATTCCGACTTTTTCCCAATGTAAGAAATCCATCTGCATGTTCAGGCAGCCTGTAAAAACAGCGTCGTGGAGACATTCCGCGTGCACTTTCACAGCAGCAGTAAAATAGCATAGTGCGACACAAACAGCAGCGTAAGCACACGTTAGGATCCAACAGACTCTGAAAAAGTTATGAGTTTTGGGTGAAGTGTGTCGCCTCCACTCTGTGCATCCTCTGTAAATCCAAGCCATCACTTTCGAATGAAAGCTCAGAAGCTTTGTTATTGGATGTAGCAGCGTTTGTTTCACTCTCTGTCAGTCATCGTGATGTTTCTGCTTTTCCTAAAATTTATGTCACACACCGAGAAATGCTGAGTAAGACGTTTTCCAGGAATGCACCTGCTAACTTGCAAAGCGAGAGGAATAATTAGCAATAAATTATATCAGCAACCACTAATTATTACTGCATGTGCACAGATAGACTTGCAGTCGTGAATACTGTGATGTTGTGTTGCGAACCAGAATGTTAAATAAAGTGCAACATGTACTTTAATTCAAGCAAATAAACTGTATAAGGACACCAGCAATGCTTTCTAGCTGTAATTTCTCTCTTCTACCACTAGATGCTGTGTGTGCACATGGTCAGAGCTGTTCGTATTTTTTTGCTGTACATGCTTACTCCAGTCAAGGGTCACGGGGGGCTGGAGTCATAGGGTGTGAGCCGGGGTCCACCCTGGACAGGGCACCAGTCTGTCACAGAGCCATGTATAGACAGACAAACACATTAACACTCACACGGTCACCAGTCTACCTAACCTGCATATCTTTGGATGTGGGAGGAAGCCAAAGCACCTGTATAGAACCCACGTGAACACAGGAAAAACATGCAAACTCCACACAGAAAGGGCTGGGTGGGAAGTGATCCCACAGCCTGCTTGCTGTGTGGCAACAGTGCTAACCACTAATCCACCATGCCCGTATCCATTTGTGTATCTAGGTCTAAGATCAACTCGATATTCCATACTTTGCGTAGAAATATTAATGTGCACGGTTTAAGTACAAATCTGTGCATATGAACTGTGGATAAATGAGGCCACAGGATTCTTCTGAGGAAAGCAGTTTGCAAATTGTCTAAAATGTTGATGCAAAGGGGACTTATCTCCTCTCTTTTTTATCTTAACATGTTTATTCACATTAAGTGAAAGTACAAATTATTTGATTTTTGAAGTGTAACAGCAGCAAAGTCTTTCTGTTGGGGAAAAATGTACTGAATTTACACTTTCTGTGCTTTGTTTTAAAGCTGCCAGTTTCCATAAGCGGTCATTTAAATGTGGTTAAATGTGTAATGTTAGAAACAGGATAATGTCAGCGTACCAGGAGACCATAACGACATGAGTTAGCTGCTTGTTTCCCTCTCGTCAGTGACGTTAAAGAATGCTGCCGAGTTGCTGGAGTTTGCTGCCATGTACAGCGCTGAACAGCTGAAACTCTCCTGCCTGCAGTTCATCGTGCTCAACATGGCCGCCCTGCTGGAGTCAAAGTCAGAGTCATGTCAAATATCACACTGTCTGTCTGAAAAAAGAAAAAACAAAACACTTTAGTGTTGTTGACTGTGAGAATTTTGTTTGTACTTTCACAAAGATCCTGTTGTGATAAATGATGTTCTTCATTGTGGCAGTGGTTATAAATAACATTGTGTTCAGCATTATGTTTTAAACTGTATTCATCAAATACCCAGATGAGGAAAGAACGTAAAAGGTCTGCTCTTGTCTGTGCTGTTTTGTTGGCTCTTTCCAGAGTATTGGATATTCTCAGTGATGAAGTCCAACTGGAGCTTTCAGCAGCCTACAAGAGGATGGTCAGTCACTCTACATCATCATTTCCATGAACTCATTGTTTTTCCTCAGTGATATGATGTGTTGTTGTTGTTGTTGTTTTTTTAATATTATTACTTTTTTAAGTTGTAAAACTGAAAACGAGAGTTACGAATGTAACTACGGTTCTATGAATTCCGGATGACCACCAGAGGGCGGTGCTTTAGCACCTGGATAACTACATGTGCGCAACACAGAGGTCGAGAATATATACCAACAAAGTCACACCATTGAATGTGACCTGGGTGACGTCACTGGTTGTCTTTATATACCAGACGCACCCAGCGCTCGCTTCTTTTCGGAATGAACTCGCAAGACTCTGAGTGACAAGCAACTCTGGCGGTCATCCGGAATTCATAGAACCATAGTTACATTCGTAACTCTCGTTCTATTTCATTCCTCCTGACTGCCAGAGGGTGGTGCTTTACCACCTGGATGACTTAATACCAACAAGGTCACGAAGAGTCACACTCACCTCGCATCAGCAGTGGGGAGTGGAGGCAGACAACACCACCGAAGTCACCGCAGGAGGAGCGGCCACATTCAGTCTGTAATAGCGGGCGAAGGTACAGGACGAAGCCCACGTAGCAGCAGCACAAATATCACTCAAAGGGACACCTCTCAGTGCAGCCCAGGAGGTGGACACCCCTCTGGTGGAATGGCACGTAACCTTAGGAGGCTGAAGACCTCTGGACCTGTATACTTGTAAAATGGCATCCACGACCCAATGTGAGAGTCGCTGCTTTGAGACAGCACAGCCTCTTTTGTGATCACCGTAACACACAAACAGGGCATCCGTTTTCCAGATTCTGGCAGTCGCACTAATGTACTGCTTCAACATTCGGACAGGACACAGGGAACCTGAAACAGATAATCCTGGATCAGAATGAGGGACATACACAGCCAAGGAAACTGGCTGATTAACATGAAAAGTTGAAATTCTCTTGGGTAAAAAGGACGGATTAGGCCACAGTGTAACCCCAGATCCGTCAGAATTCCATCGCAAACAGTCCCCAGCGACTGATAGGGCATGGAGCTCTCCCACCCGTTTAGCCGAAGACAGTGCAAGTAGAAAGGCAGTCTTCACTGACACCCATTTAAGATCAGCACTTTCAACTGGTTCGAAAGGGGATAAGCTTAAACCCTCCAGGACTAGAGGAAGGTCCCATGAAGGTACGCGTGCAAGCCTTGGAGGCCGCAAACGTAGAGCACCTTTCAGAAAACGACACACTAAGATGTGTGAACCACTGACCGGCCATCAACGTAGACGTGCCGGGCAGAGATTGCAGCAACATAAACCTTCAAGGTAGCGACAGAAAGTCCTTTCTCCAGCAGTTCTTGTAAATATTTGAGGAGAACAGGCACAGGGCAATGCTCCGGGTCTAACTTTTGTTTCTCACACCACCGCGCAAACAGCTTCCATCTGTTGTCATACAAAGCCCTGGTAGAAGCAGCACATGAATTAAGGATAGTCTGAACAACAACCTGGTCACAAGACCTTAACAAGGAGTCTGGCCCCTCAACGGCCACACATACAGTTGAAGGCGTTCTGGGTGATGGTGCCAAATCCTCCCCTGTAGCTGTGACAGCAAATCCTTCCTCTCCGGGAGAGCCCAAGGTTCTCCCTCGAGGAGTTTGTAAATCATGGGAAACCAAATCCTCCCAGGCCAGAATGGAGCAACCAGCAGCACCCTGTGGCTGCTCTGATCTATCCTGTGCAGTGTCAACATCAGCAGCGGGAGAGGAGGGAAGACATAAAGGAGGCAATCCGGCCACGAGTGAGCCAATGCATCCTGCCCCAGCGGGCTGTCTGGTTCCAAGAGGGAGTACCATCATGGGCAATGTGTCGAGGTGCTTGAAGCGAAAAGGTCCACTTACGCTGCACCATATTTCTGCCAGATCATTTGGACCACAATCGGGTTCAGTCTCGACTCTCCCGGTGGTGGTTTCTGTCTGGAGAGTAAATCCGCTGTGCTGTTCTGTACACCGGGCAGATGAACTGCTCTGACACTCTGAAGGCGAGGCAACGCCCATAAGAGAAGCTTCCGAGTTTCTGCCAATGAGTGATTGGACCTGGTGCCCCCCTGATGGTTTATGTGATAGACTGTTGACGTGTTGTCCGACCGGACAAGAACATGTCTTACTCTCAGGGCCGGGAGGAAATGCTTGAGAGCCAGTCGCACAGCGCGAAGCTCCAGCACGTTTATGTGTTGGAGTCTCTCCTGGGGACTCCAGACACCCCTCACCATCCTGTGATTCCACACGGCCCCCCAACCTTTGAGTGATGCATCTGTAACAACCACCTCTCGGCGAGAAGGAACAGAGCCTAGAGGGACACCCTTGCAGATGAAGTCCACGTTCCCCCAGGGTTTGAGGTGCAGAAGGCAATGGTTGGAGAGTCGTACAAGCCTGTGCTGATGCAACTTTGAGTTGAGGCCTAGGTTGTTGATCCAAATCTGTAGGGGACGTAAGAACAGAAGTCCCAAAGGTACCACTAGCAACATTGCAGTCAATTTGCCCATCAGCCGGAGCAGCAAACCAAAAGGCAGCGTCACAGCCCGTTGAATGTGTGAGACGAGACGAATTACGTCGTCCACTCTCTGCGGGGATGGCGATGCAGTTATAGTCAGGGAGTTGATGGCAATGCCGATGAAGGTCGTTTGTTGACTGGGAACAAGAGAACTCTTTGCAAAGTTCACTGTGAGTCCTAAATGAGAGACATGGTTCAGTAGAAGAGCTGTGTCGTTGTGCGCCTGCTCCTGAGTCGGAGCGCAGACAAGCCAATCGTCTAAGTAGGGTAGGATTCTTAATCCAAGAGCTTGCAGTGGGGCTAGTGCTGCAGCCATACATCTGGTAAATGTACGAGGGGCAAGAGAGAGGCCGAAAGGAAGCACCCTGAACTGGTATGCCTGACCTTCGAAAGCAAAGCGGAGAAACTGCCTGTGATGAGGCGCCACTGGCACATGGAAATAGGCGTCTTTTAAGTCGACACTTGTGAACCAGTCTCCTGGTGTGATAGTTAGAAGGATGTCTACTGTGCAGAGCATGTGAAACTGCAGCACTTTGATATAACGATTCAGACGTCGGAGATCGAGGATAGGACGAAAGCCGCCATCCTTCTTTGGAACAAGGAAGTAAATTGAATAGAACCCCCTGAGTTGGTCTGAACTGTGAACTGGCTCTATGGCCCCCTTCTCCAGGAGTTCCAAAATCTCCCGTTGTAGGGCAGCAGACTGCACCGAGTTGGAAACAACAGTCATCGTCACCCCATTGAACTTTGGAGGACGATATCTGAACTGAATTCTGTAACCTTCGAACAAGCTTGAAATGACCCATGGGTCTTGAACTTGAGCCTCCCAGTGGCTGAGTTGATTTCGTGAGAAACGGCTGGGGGCCAAACATGGGCAGTCAGACCCGACCACCTCTGCCTCGCATCCCTTAGGACCTCTGGGCGCGATTACTGGAAGCTCTGCGACACCGTTCAGTTCTCAGGGGTCTGCCCGTAGGCTCACGAAAGGCAGGCTGCTGGGAGAGCTGGCCCTCAACTGCAAAAGCACGTGCAGCTCTGGGAGTCGGCGGAAGCCTGGATGTAGAGTGAAAAGCTGTAGCACGTCTGACTGGCTGAGGTCTGGAAGACTGGTGTAGGTCAACAAACTGTTGCCGAGATTTACTAGCCGCAACAGCATGCTCCAAAGTTTGTTGGGCCGCAGGTCCAAATACTTGGCCTGGAAGAACCGGCAGCGAACGGAGTGTGCCTCTGCAGGATTCGGATAGGGGGGACTGCGCAAGCCACACCTGACGTCTAGTGATGGTAAGGGTTGACATCAGTCTGCCAAGCTCTCTGGACATATAAGCAAAGGTTTGGAGTGAGGCATCACTAAGACTTTGCGTAGTATCATCAACCTCTGCCTCCCTCAAAGACTTTGAGAGGGCAAGGGCTAAATGGGACAGTGAGTTGCCTAGGCGACCGATGCGAGCAGCTATGTCATAGCTTTTGGTGAGGAGGTCATCAGTGACCCTACACTGAGGACGTGGGCAGCGGGCATCCGGCCGAGCAGCATCAGCTGGAGCCACAACCAGGTTCGCAGTAATGCTGTCAACGGCGGGCATACGGTTCAGACCATACTGCGCTGAATCGCACATAGAGCTAAGGGCTCTGCAGTCCTGTGATAGATCGGTCAATGATTTGGGGTCCGCCCAACATCGGTGGAGCTCCTCGATATATGTTGTGAAACTGGAACGTTGAACTCAGGCTTCTGAGTGACTTTGAAAAATGCACTTGAAGCGGTGGTTTCCGCAGGGGGATTGTCGACCCCAAGCCTGGATAAAGCCAACTGAACAGCTTGCTTGACGAAGAATAGTCCAGGTCCGGTTTGCGGCATGGACTCTGCCTCAGAGGTATGAGAGCCCACTAATGAATGACTTGGAGAAAGACCCCTCTCATCCTCATCCTCCACACAGTTTATATCACTTGTCATGTACAAGGAATCGGTTGAAGCAATAGACACGACATCTTCCTCCTGCTGAGTAACTACATTGGTCTGATCAGCCTCATTAGGGACAACAGGAACTGTCACTGCATCCCTAGGCTGTAGATTCAGAAGCAAGCACTTAATCTGAGCAAACTCAGAAGTCAACGTTTTGACCTTTTCAGCCAAAGCATGGTCATGAGTAACCTTCTTAGCAGAAGGGGCTCCTGCATGTGGGTGTTTACGGCGCTTTGGTTCCTTCCTGGGGCTGGAGGCCAAAGTCGCACTAGATATTCCACTTTCCAATGCCGCAAGTCTAGCAGATCTCTCTGCCAGTGGCATGCTGGCACAATTAAGGCAGTCATCGCCAGTCAGGGCTTCCCTCAGGTGTCCGATCCCAAGACAGGAGGGGCAAAACATATGTCCATCATCTGGGCTCAAGGGAGCCAAACAGGTACTACAGCCATGCAACAAAGGCCCTGTCAACACTGTGGACTGCGTGCAGATGGCTAACGCAAGCCCTGATGGTTACAAATGGAAAGACAAAGCGTGAATCACATGCAGTGTAAATAGTAACACGAGGCACAGAGCGTGAAGCATTCACAGCCGTCGACACGAGGCACGGAGCGTGAAGCACTCACAGCCGTCGACTTGACATGAGGCATGGAGCGTGAAGCACTCCAGCCACAGACTTGGCACGAGGCACGGAGCGTGAAACACTCACAGTGTAAAAGCTAATACAAGGCCCGGAGCGTGAAACACTCACAGCCACAGTAATAACACGATGCACACAGCCGAAAAACTCACAGCCCAAGTTCTAAGTCACTTAGAGCAACGACGACAACACTAGCTGCTAGCGGAGCTGTTAAACTTAGCAATGGTGGCAGTGCAGACGAAGTACTTCAAGGAGTGGAAAACACTCACGGCAAGCCCAACACAGTACACTATACTGGTTCTGATACACACACTACCACGTAGTTAACGGGGTTAGTGACACAACTAAACAAATAGCCAGCTTTCATCGAAACAACACAGCTAATGTGCACAGAGTAAAATACCTAGCAGGGCAGCGGCAAAGGCGCGCACCCGGCGTTTAGGAAGGTGTACTCACGACAGGCGTCAAAGAATACAAAAAACGGTGACGCCGTGTCTTGCAGCCTCTGGAGGACGTGTGCAGTGCACGTAGCTCCAACCGAAGATGGGTTGCGAGGTTACAAGCGAGAGCGGGAATCGCAGCTAAATGCGTTCTCAACCTCTAAGAATGCGAGAATGTAGAAAAGAAGTGAGCGCTGGGTACATCTGGTATATAAAGACAACCAGTGACGTCACCCAGGTCAATTCAATGGTGTGACTTTGTTGGTATATATTCTCGACCTCTGTGCTGCGCACATGTAGTTATCCAGGTGCTAAAGCACCGCCCTCTGGCAGTCAGGAGGAATGAAATAGAACTCACTTTTTCATCTCTACTTTGGATTTAATTGAATGCATCGTTTTTTTGTTAACTGTTACTTACAATACAGGTGGGAATCTTACAGGTTTATTGTTGTATTATTGTTTTAAAATTAGATTCCAGCCATGCAAAAGAGGGTTATCACCCCTAACCCTGACGCCCCAGACCTCAGTGTGTACGAGGACGAGGATTTGGACTCTGCATTCAGCCCCAAATCAGAAGAGGAATTAGATCACTCGTACAAGTATGCAAATAGTAAAAAATTTTATCAGTTGCATTATTTCGCAGCATGTCCACCCCCCCACACCCCACCCCACCCTGACAGAATGTCTGCCAATACAGATTTAATGGCTAAGTAAAGGGCTTGAAAATCAGTTTAGGCTGTTGCTGTGTGACTTAGTTTCTGTAAAACACATCATGGTTCTTCCTGTGTGAGTGCAGACTAGACGACTGGTTCTCAGCTGTGCTTGTGGAAGCTCTCCGCACAGCATAGTTTCCATCTTTACTTGTTCAGCACACACCAGATTAGCGAGGTGGCTCCACCTGATCCAGGTTTCCTCACACCTCTTGTTGATATGTAGATATGTTTGGTGTCTGTGAGCACTTATCAATGAAATGGTTACATTGATATCTCTCCACTTTGCCTCTGGAGTCCTTGCTGATGAGGTTAAAGGTGAGCGTTGAGTGCGTTTGTTGCTGTCAGTTTTCGTGTTAGTAAAATTGTTATGAAGAACGTCCTTGGGACTAATCAATTTGTGTGAACCCTGGAAGAAAAGCTACTGTAGAAATCTGTAGCTGTAAGACAGCTGCACCTTCTCAGAGCTTTATTTACAACAGCTATGTTAGATAAATTCCTTTTCCTCTGGGTGTATTGTACATCTGATTGGATAGATTTATTTTTTAACTGCCTCAAATGAGTGTCTGTTAATGAGCGTGCATCAATCTTCCCAGGGAAACGCTAATAAAGAAAGCTAAGATGAAAGCTACTAAAGGAAACCGAGGCGGCGCTCTGACAGCTCTGGAGGCTACACCCTCTCAGATATCATTCAGAGCCCCCCCGGTGCAGGTAAAAACACACATACACACACACACACACACACACACAGAAAGTCATCTGTCTTGAGTTTGATTGTTTTTAATACCTTGAAAACTTTGACGACAGTGAGATTGTAGAGTACAACAATTTGTCTGTTCTGTCTCAATTAAAACTAAAGCCATGAAAATCTTCCAGCCAACTTTCATGTCTGCAGGAGTTTTTTTGACATGAGATTATGTAGCACAGTGTCACTGTAATTTCCTGCTGTGGCGAAGCTTGATGCTGTTATCTGTAGCCCAAGAATAGTCCAAACACAATTAAAATGCATCTGTTGTTGAACCATCCATGAACGTTTCAGATTTGTTAACTAGCTAATTGTACCCATGGGCATGAAGATATTAAGGGTTGGGTCAATCTGACATTTGACCCCCATGATGTTGACTGTGACCCAAATGATTGACCTCTGCTGACCTTGCCAGGCCAGTTCTGGAATTGACCCAACTGTGTGCCACATTTGGTCCATATTGGGTTGAAAATACAACCCCAAGTCCAATGAAGTTGGGACGTTGTGTAAAATGTAAATAAAAACAATACAATGATTTTCAAATCCTCTTCAATCTATATTCAATTGAATACACCACAAAGACAAGAGATTAAAACTGATAAAATTTGTTTTTTGTGCAAATATTTGCTCATTTTGAATGGATGCCTGCCAACAGGTTTCAAAAAAGCTGGGACAGTGGTATGTTTACCACTGTGTTACATGACCTTTCCTTCTAACAACACTCAATAAGCGTTTGGGAACTGAGGACACTAATTGTTGAAGCTTTGTAGGTGGAATTCTTTCCCATTCTTGCTTGATGTATGACTTCAGTTGTTCAACATTCCGGGGTCTCCGTTGTCATATTTTGCACTTCATAATGTGCCACACATTTCAATGGGCGACAGGTCTGGACTGCAGGCAGGCCAGTCTAGTACCCGCACTCTTTTACTACGAAGCCACGCTGTTGTAACACGTGCAGAATGTGGCTTGGCATTGTCTTGCTGAAATAAGCAGGGACATCCCTGAAAAAGACATTGCTTGGATGGCAGCATGTGTTGCTCCAAAACCTGGATGTACCTTTCAGCATTGATGGTGCCATCACAGATGTGTAAGTTGTCCATGCCATGGGCACTAACACACCCCCATACCATCACAGATGCTGGCTTTTGAACTTTGTGCTGGTAACAATCTGGATGGTCTTTTTCCTCTTTTGTCCAGAGGACACGACGTCCATGCTTTCCAAAAACAATTTGAAATGTGGACTCATCAGACCACAGCACACTTTTCCACTTTGCGTCTGTCCATTTCAAATGAGCTCGGGCCCAGAGAAGGCGGCAGCATTTCTGGATGTTGTTGATGTATGGCTTTCACTTTGCATGGTAGACTTTTAACTTGCACTTGTAGATGTAGCGACAAACTGTCTTAACTGACAATGGTTTTCTGAAGTGTTCCTGAGCCCACGCGGTAAGATCCTTTACATAATGATGTTGGTTTTTAATACAGTCCCGCCTGAGGGATCGAAGGTCACGGACATTCAGTGTTGGTTTTCGGCCTTGCTGCTTATGTGTAGAAAGTTCTCCAGATTCTCTGAATCTTCTCATAATATTGTGGACTGTAGATGATGGAATCCCTAAATTTCTTGCAATTGAATGTTGAGAAAGATTGTTCTTAAACTGTTGAACTATTTTTTCACACAGTTGTTCACAAAGTGGTGATCTTTGCTCCATCTTGCTGAGCCTTTTGGGATGCTCCTTTTATACCCAATCATGACACTCACAATTAGTGTCCTCAGTTCCCAAACGCTTGAGTGTGTTAGAAGGAAAGGTGATGTAACACAGTGGTAAACATACCACTGTCCCAGCTTTTTTGAAATGTGTTGCAGGCATCCATTTCAAAATGAGCAAATATTTGCACAAAAACAATAAAGTTTATCAGTTTGAACATTACTATCTGTCTTTGTGGTGTATTCAATTGAATATACACCCCTGGCAATAATTATGGAATCACCGGCCTCGGAGGATGTTCATTCAGTTGTTTAACTTTGTAGAAAAAAGCAGATCACAGACATGACACAAAACTAAAGTCATTTCAAATGGCAACTTTCTGGCTTTAAGAAACACTATAGAAATCAGGGAAAAAAATTGTGGCAGTCAGTAACGGTTACTTTTTTAGACCAAGCAGAGGGAAAAAAATATGGACTCACTCAATTCTGAGGAATAAATTATGGAATCACCCTGTAAATTTTCATCCCCAGAACTAACACCTGCATCAAATCAGATCTGCTCGTTAGTCTGCATCTAAAAAGGAGTGATCACACCTTGGAGAGCTGTTGCACCAAGTGGACTGACATGAATCATGGCTCCAACATGAGAGATGTCAAAGGAGAGGATTATCAAACTCTTAAAAGAGGGTAAATCATCATGCAATGTTGTAAAAGATGTTGGTTGTTCACAGTCAGCTGTGTCTAAACTCTGGACCAAATACAAACAACATGGGAAGGTTGTTAAAGGCAAACATACTGGTAGACCAGGAAGACATCAAAGCGTCAAGACAGAAAACTTAAAGCAATATGTCTCAAAAATCAAAAATGCACAACAAAACAAATGAGAATGAATGGGAGGGAAACTGGAGTCAACGTCTGTGACCGAACTGTAAGAAACCGCCTAAAGGAAATGGGAATTTACATACAGAAAAGCTAAACGAAAGCCATCATTACACCTAAACAGAAAAAAACAAGGTTACAGTGGGCTAAGGAAAAGCAATCGTGGACTGTGGATGACTGGATGAAAGTCATATTCAGTGATGAATCTCGAATCTGCATTGGGCAAGGTGATGATGCTGGAACTTTTGTTTGGTGCAGTTCCAGTGAGATTTATAAAGATGACTGCCTGAAGAGAACATGTAAATTTCCACAGTCATTGATGATAGGGGCTGCATGTCAGGTAAAGGCACTGGGGAGATGGCTGTCATTACGTCATCAATAAATGCACAAGTTTACATTGATATTTTGGACACTTTCTTATCCCATCAATTGAAAGGATGTTTGGGGATGATGAAATCATTTTTCAGATGATAATGCATCTTGCCATAGAGCAAAAAACTGTGAAAACATTCCTTGCAAAAAGACATAGGGTCAGTGTCATGGCCTGCAAATAGTCCAGATCTTAATCCAATTGAAAATCTTTGGTGGAAGTTGAAGAAAATGGTCCATGACAAGGCTCCAACCTGCAAAGCTGATCTGGCAACAGCAATCAGAGAAAGTTGGAGCCAGATTGATGAAGAGTACTGTTTGTCACTCATTAAGTCCATGCCTCAGAGACTGCAAGCTGTTATAAAAGCCAGAGGTGGTGCAACAAAATACTAGTGATGTGTTGGAGCGTGCTTTTGTTTTCATGATTCCATAATTTTTTCCTCAGAATTGAGTGATTCCATATTTTTTTTCCCTCTGCTTGGTCTAAAAAAGTAACCGTTACTGACTGCCACAATTTTTTTTCCTGATTTCTTATAGTGTTTCTTAAAGCCAGAAAGTTGCCATTTGAAATGACTTTAGTTTTGTGTCATGTCCGTGATCTGCTTTTTTTCCTACAAAATTAAACAACTGAATGAACATCCTCCGAGGCAGGTGATTCCATAATTTTTGCCAGGGGTTGTAGGTTGAAGAGGATTTGCAAATCATTGTATTCTGTTTTTTACATTTCACACAACATCCCAACTTCATTGGAATTAGGGTTGTAAAATTCCTTCACTTTTTGTTGAAATTAATTATTTCAGAACATTTAGTGGGCCATTAACATATCAAAATTGGTAGAAATCAGCAAAAGGATCTGGGGTGCAGCAGTACAACAACAGTATATCTTTTTACCGTTATAGACAGATACGAGGTCTGTTAGAAAAGTAACGGGCCTTTTTATTTTATGCAAAAATATATGGATTTGATTCAATATGTTTTTACATCAGCCAAGCTTGAACCTTCGTGCGCATGCATGAGTTTTTCCACGCCTGTCGGTTGCGTCATTCGCCTGTGGGCAGGCTTTGAATGAGCACTGGTCCACCCCTCGTCGTTTTTTCATTGTCAGGAGAATGTCTGAACGACTGCCATTTGTTGCATTAAAATTTTTTCAGGAACCGTGTGAGACAGCCAAGTGGAAACCATTCGATAAATTCAGATGGCTTTCTGTGAAAATTTTATGGGCTTCACAGAGATTAAGGAGTGTTACTACCGCTTTAAGGACAGCCCACAGCGGCTGAGGGCGCGCCGCGCTCTGAGCCGCAATCGACAGGCTGAAATGACCATTTCATTTCTAAACGGATGGCTGTGTGGAGCCGGGACCATCATGTGCAATTTCTCTGGTTATCACAAGAGCTGGACATCAGCCATTTTCCGGCAGATTTCACTTTTAACAAGAGATTTTGTCATGGAAAGCTGCGGGAGGCTTCGCAGCGTCACGACGGATTCGCTGATGGAGCGAGACAAAGAACACCTCCGTTTTGGAGTGTCAGAGGACAAGTTGGGACATGCCCAGCTCTCCACAATTTCTCTTATACTCACTCAACTGGTAAGCCACTGAAAGCCGAGATAGACATGTCCCAACTTGTCCTCTGACACTCCAAAATCGCGGCTGGGAGCGAGGTGCGCCCGTGCGCCATTGTGGGCCGTCCTTAAAGCTGTAGTAACACTCCTTATTCTCTGTGAAGCCCGTAAAATTTCACCGAAAGCCAGATAATTTTTTCGAATGGTTTCCAGCTGCCTGTCTCTAACAGTTCTGAAAAAAGTCTGATGGAAAAAAAAGCCCAAATCATTCGCCATTTCCTCGCAATTGAAACGTACGACGAGAGGGGGGACCAGTGCTCACTCAAAGCCTGCCCACAGGCAAATGACGCAACCGACAGGCGTGAAAAAACTCACGCATGCACACGAAGGTTCAAGCTTGGCTGACGTAAAAACATATGAATCAAATCCATATATTTTTGCATAAAATAAAAGGTCCGTTACTTTTCTAACAGATCTCGTATATGTCATGCATTCAGTTTTCTAAAACGCTTTGATATGCACCACATTGATATGAAAGTAACCTAAAATGGAAATTACTGAAGGTACAGTAACATTGAAAATGCCTGTGGACCCTAGAGGGACAAAGTATAATATTTCAATATTTCGTTTTTGTTTTTTTTTTCTCCCCACTCTCCCTCAGTGTTCCTCCTGCTTGTTGAAGTCAGACAAGGCCAACTCAGCTGAGTCCCTGCAGGAGCTGCTGACCTCAGACTCAGAGGGCAGCTACATGGGGGTGGGCAGTCCTCGAGATGTGCAGTCACCCATCTGCCACGACACAGCTGAGGTTCTTAATCAAAATCAAAACCACTGCATACATGATTTCTCTGGAAAAATAATTGAGCAAATGCAACATTGTAGAATTACATCTTCAAAATCTACAGCATGTTTGCCCAACCATAAATGAAGTTGGTACAGAATTAGACCACAAGTTCAAAATTATTGTGGTGTGTGTGTGTGGTGTGTGTGTGTGTGTGTGTGTGTGTGTGTGTGTGTGTGTGTGTTGTGGCTACACATTTTGGCTAAAGTATTAATGGACAGTATTTAATGATTTCATTAAAACTGATGTGTAGCTTTGTCAAGATGAGAAGACTTTCAGTCAGAGGCTGAAGACTCCACCCAGCGTCTTGAGGAACGACCTCCCGACTGCCCCCGACTCTGCCCCACAAACTGTCCCCAAGACCCAGCTGTGGTAAGATTGATTTACTGCTTGTGCCATTTGAAAGACAGATTTGCTTCCAGTCTTGTTGCTGCCTTTGATTCACCTCAGTGAAGCTGTGGTTGGCTTCAGTATTAGCACTAGACTTGACCTGTTTGAGAGTGAGGTTTGGAGACAGAGGAGAAAGATAAAATTGAGCTGATTTGCATTGTTCATTATTTACAGTCCTGTCCGTCCACCACCTGTTTGGATTTCAGGACCATCATGGACATGGAAGCCAACTCTCTGCAGACCCTTGGAGCAACACCTAAAAGTCCTGGAAGGCAAGCGGTCACCACTGTGTTTCATTTACTGTCCACTTGGAATAATAAAAGTAGTCATGTTGTTATGACTACCTGAAAGTTGATGTCATGTCTGTGGGAATTAAATCTGCAATATTTGCAGATTCTGTAAGCTCACATGAGCTGAAAAGTGCAAGAGACATTTCTGAAAATGTTCTGGGTTGAAGCTAGCATAGCCAACTTCATGAGCAGATAGCTCAGTGGATAATGAGCTGCTCAATTTCAATTTCTGGGCTTCAAGAAGACGCAGGACTAACTTTGTTTTTAACATAGGAGGAACAAAACAGTCCAAGCATTGTGGGGTGGGTCTGATTGATGTGTCACATTTGCCTGTCACCAGGAAAGACACTGTGGAGCAAATCTGACACGGTGTCATATATTAAAACTAGAGTCTGAGATCATTGAGCCGATAATATCCTTACATGAACATATTGGCATTGGCTTTATTTTTGCCGAGATGAAAACTTTTATTGTTTTTCAATTAAAATAAATTTATTTCCTTCATATAGTGCCAAATCACAACAAAGTTGCCTCAAGGCGCTTCACACGAAGCAGGGTCTAACTTTACCAACCCCCAGAACAAGAACACAGGTGACAGTGGTAAGAAAAAACTCACTCTGATGCAGGGCTGTGAAAACTCCATGGATTTCATCATGGGGAGGGGGGGTGGGGTGTTAGTGATGTACTCTTTAATTGTGAACATCACTGAGTTTTTAAAATGCTTATCTCAAAGCGTTCTCCTTTTTTACCACATCGTGTAAGTTTTATAACTCCGCGGACACTGATCTGTGTGTTACAGATAAAATCAGTTTCCTCTGATCCGCAGAGTTTCGCGGAGGAAAAATGCCACTTAAAGTGTAGCTGTTACGACAGTTGTCGTAAAGCAGGACTGGTTGGTTGCTGCGGCAACGCTGTGTGGCTCCTGTGCGCCGCCACAGCTAAACTTAGCATGTGGACATCCCAAACTTTTAGAGCTTTCAGGTTTTTAAAAGAAGAATTGTGCAGCATGTCTGTGTCACGGAGCGACGTCGCACAGGGAGAAGATGGTGAGAAAGACGGTTTGAAAAAGTCTGATAAGGACAAGAATCCGTGGAATCGTCGCTGGCTTCATCAACACACCTGAAAGATAAAAGAAACGGGAAAAGTGAACTGTGCCCTCTCAGGAAACACGGTAAAAATTTTTATCTCCCTGGATACATTCTGCTGTTCAAACAGGATTTTAGACAAGATTATGTGACTTTTGTCACTAATCTAGACTTTCTTTCATTGTAAAAAAGACGTGGCTTTGAATGGATTTAGGCTGCATGAATTTACACATTTAGGATTCAAAGGATTCAAGGATTCAAAAGAATTTTATTGTCATATGCACAAAGGAACATGTTCCCTGCACAATGAAATGTGTTACTGCATATAACCCATCCTAATTGCCAGTTAGGAGCAGAAGTCACCTTTAGGCACCCAGGGACCAGCTCCAGATGTATGTCTTGCCTTAGGTCAACAGCAGGGCTGAGCAAACCATGACCGGCCTCATGACGACAGATGAACACACATAAGCCAGCCTGAACACATATATCACATTTACCATGATTTTCCAAATATTCTACAAGCTTTTTCTTTTTCTATTCTTTTCAGTCTTCATGAATTTCATGTAGTTTAATTGTTCTGAGTTAATGCATAATTTTGGTTTACATTTAAATGGAAAATCATTCCAGGTTCCTACTTCCACGTCATATTCTGTTATTTAAACATTATCATTGACAGGTCAATAAAAGGTTGAATGTAGGATCATTTAAATATCCACTATTTTGAGATTTGTTCTTCCAGGAGATGCTGTAAAAGTATCATTAGATAAAAATTTAATTCTGGGGCCCCACAGGGCCTAGACCCCGGCTCCTGGGGAGCTGTAACCCCCCCCCAAAAAAATTTTCCTCAGATTTCACAATTGTCATTTCACAGCCTGCTGATGATTTGAGGAAGAAACCTCAAGCAGACCAGACTCAAAGGGGTGACCCACTGCTTGGGGCCATGATACAAGCACACTAGACAATACAAATATACAGGAAATTTTGGAAGTCCATGCTGCTGTGTCAATATGTCAGTCTGGGTTTGAATCCCACTCCTGCTTCATGTGTCCTTGGACAAAATACTTAATCTGAATTGTCTCAGTCCATCCAGCTGTAAACATGGATACCAGCCGTGGCTGGAGAAGTAAATGTGAGGCATCGTTGTAAAGAGCTTTGAGCATCCACTTGATGGGCAAATACTTTAGAAATTCAGTCCTGCACTTGAAGGAGTCACAGTACAGCCACAGAGCACCAGTGGAGTTATGAAGAGGAAAATCTACCAACAAAATCTGTAAGGTTGACCTGGTGTATGTGCCTGCAACATGTGATCCATTCCCACAATTAGATTTATTTTGTTTACCCAGATAAACACACAGTAATGTTGCTCAATGTATTACTTTTAAATTGGCGCACAGTGTGTGCACTCATCTCAGCACAGTGCTGCATTTCTTCTTCCACAGCAGAGAGGAGTGCACACCAACATGTTATTCTGTGGTTCTGCAAACTCTTCATCATGTTGCTGCATTCATGACACAGGACTTCCACATTGTATCATTATGTAGTTTATGCTCATGTTAATGTTTCTTCCTCGTTCGCTTTGAATGCCCACTTCTGCCATCATTCTGCGTGCGCACGACACGCAACACCTAGGAAAACCCGTCCTCAATGATACCGTGGGATGAAAAATTCCTACCATGTGGCAAATTTTTCCCGGTATATTGGCCAATCCCAACACGAGGCCCAATATTTCTTTGTTGTGTCAGCTGACTACATTTATGAACATAACTGTTTTTCCATCTGCTTCTAGTGGCATGAAACACTCCCCGGTTCCACTAAACTATCGCAGAAGCAAAGAAAGATGTTGGCTCTGTCCAACAAGGAGGCGAGTGTAGAGCCTGCTGCACCCAAACCGGCCCTGGCACTGACCCCGTCTAAGAGCAGCATGAAGGCCTGGTGAGCAAACACAATCATCTGCAAACACAATCATCTGATTTTCACATCTTACTGGTGATGGCAACTAAAATGACAAATATTTTTTTTAAAACAAGGAGAGATGTTTAATGATTTTATGTCTACGTCGGTGGGACTGTTGTGTCAGAGATTGCTATTGATCCGTGAGACACTGCAGGCACTTAAATCAGCTGTTAACGTTTTGCTTTCCAAATTAGTTCCCTCTTCAACCTGACAGACATTACTGCTGAAGAAACACCCATCCACATGTCAGCATCACGTGCCGGGCCATCATCACCATTTATTTACTTTCTGCAGGGCATCCGCAGTTCAGTCTCCACCCACCTCAAATTCATTTTGGACACTTTTGGAGGAGGAGCACCAATTGATGAAACTGGGGCAAACAGGAGTCCAGAGGACCCCCAGTCCTCAGGGCCCCCCAACTGTTACCAGGAAGGTCACTTTTAAATGTGCTGAAGGCAATGAACCAGAAAGACCCAGTGGGTAAGTGTGGGACATAAACACATGATCAACGCTGGCACTTCTTCATAAGAGAGTCAAACGAAGGAGGAGGGGATAAAGGATCATTTAAACTGTTAACACTCATTAAGTCATTTTTAACTTTAAAACAAAGTAAAGCAAAAGCACACATTTATAATTCAAGATCAACACTCCTTTTGCTATTCATCTGCTGACTCTTGTTGTTGTAGTGCTGCTGTTTTCCACTTGATGGCACTGTTGATGTGTTTTGCAACAATTGAGCCCACATGCATTTATTTTACAGAAACGCCACAATGATTTCACTTATTGTTACTTATTGAAGAATTACAGAAATAATGCATCCACCAGTAAATCTCTCCACATAAAAAAATCTAAATGTGAAACTTGTAAAATCTGTATTTTTCTGAGGACATTAAACAGGACCAAATCTGGACACAATCAAGACTAGAAGTAATGAGTTTGTGCAGATCTTTCCTTCAGAGAAATGCATTTATTGTTTTTGTCGGAGTGCACAAGTTGAACACAAACGCTGAGCGACAGATTCTACTCTCGTGGGAGAGAAAGAGCGATTACGGCGATGTGCTGTGAATGAGGTGAAGTGCACATGATGACCGAGTGCGTCCGGGCCGCGCTGCCGGCAGACCAGTCACCCCCGAACTTTACGACATCACCGAGCAGCTGGACAACACAGAACACACACACAGCCGTGCAAAACTCTGAGCATGGTTTGGATTGTTTCATCAGGCTGTTTATTTGCATAAATAACTGGTGTGAATAAAAATGTGGGGTCAGAGTTGAAAATCTTCTTCAAGTCTTGAAAATGACAGTGTTTTGTGAGTGCAGGAGGTTTTATCTGATGTCAGATAGCAGACTTCCTCTTCTGTTTGTTTGCCTCAACGTCACGCTGTGGTCTCCAGCAAGGGCTGCAAGATACTCAGCAGCTGTGTGAGGCTTGAGATATTAATCAGAGCTGATAAGGTTCGACGACCACAACGAGTGCCTTTCTGCCATCACAGAAAAAGCACTTTATAAGTCCTTGTGTGTGTGTATGTGTGTTTTTTTTGGCAGCGTTTCCATACACCTCGTCCCACTTCATGTTTCTCACAGGTTTTTGTACGGGACTGGTCCCACACATTCAAAAACATCACTTTCAGGAGAATTTAATGTGTCACAGTGGGAGTTTGGAAATATATTTAATCACTATTATAACACACTGTCAATGTAGCGGTCTCTAATCCAGACCCAACAAATCCAGAGGAAAAAAACATGCTAAGTGTACACAGTAAGAGCTGCAGAAAGCTTGAATCATCTCGTGTGTCATGTCACATAGATAGTCAGCATCCTGTTGGATGGGGAACCAGTAATTGTTTTACTTCCTGTGATGGAGGAATATAAATATTATAAGCGGAAATGCTGCACACGTGTGTGCTTTGTGATGGGAAAATATGACCTGTGATTATAAGTAAGACAATACTGACATAATACCAATGGTTTTACAGTGCAGCACCTTTTATTCCTGAAATAAACATTTGGGGAAAAATGTATAATCACAAAAGAGAGAGAGCGAGAGAGAGAGAGAGAGAGAGAAATGATCTCTTTGCCTACAATATTCTAGTTTTTTGGGGGGTGGTTTTTTTAAAGTTTTGTTTATATTATTATCATTGTATTTTTACCAACTAATTTTTTTTCAAAATTGTAAAAGTTTTCTGTTAGTGTCTACAAAGTAATAACACCATTTAGGAGTTTTTGACTTTTTTTAAGAGTGTAATTGCTCACAAATTACTATATAGGGTAACTGGGTATTTTGTCTAGGACTGCTGTTGCAGAAAGTTTGCTTTGACATTGTCTGTTTAGCTACAGTTCCTTCTGTAGTCCTGAATGCTAATATTTCACTTTCAGCTACATATTTTTAGAACTAGATACAGAACAATGCAGCTTTATTTTCTTTTCCAAGTAAGATATATGATACAATCTCATATCAGAAACAGTACAGAATAGAGGGTTAAAAAAGCAATATCATAACTACAATCACATATTTAAAGCACCAAGTCATTATTTATTTATTTAACCTCATTATGAGACCAATATTGCCCTCATCCCAACTTCTTTTTTAATGTGATGAAGGCCTGAAATGCAGGAATGGATATACAGTGCATCTGGAAAGTATTCAGTGCTTCACTCCTTTCACATTTTGTTATATTACAGCCTTATTCCAAAATGGAGTAAATCCATTTTTCCCTCAAAATTCTACTCACAATACCCCATAATGACAACATGAAAAGGGTTGTTGTTTTTTGTTTTTTTTTACCATAGAAGAAGAGCTCTCCTTGTTGGTGCATTGCTGCCACCTGCTGCATCATTCTGTTATAGCAGCACTAAGTCCTCTCCAGTCCTGTGACAGATTTTTTTTCATGCGATCGACTAGAACTCAGCCTGAGATCGACTGGTTGGGCACTCCAGCTTTATGCGATTCATATGTTTTCTGAATCTCATTTTATGTTTTTGAAGGTCATTGTTTATCATGTAAACAATCTTCCCGGTGACAGACGGCTGCTTCTCAGCTCAGAAGGTAACTGATGGGTGGAAAAAAAAGAAAAGCTTTCCTGGTTAAATTCTGGCTATGGGCAGAATCACTGATACTTGTCCTGTCTTGTTCTTTGTGTCCTCCTCTCTCAGGCCCTGGGTGCTTGGAGGAGTCAGCAGCCCCCCCTCCTCTTCCTCCATGATGACCTTTGCCTCCATAGTGGAAGAGGAGAAGCAGCAGGAGGCGGCGCTGATCCGCAGCCGAGAGAAGCCGCTAGCGCTCATTCAGGTGACGCGTTTTGTCCTCACTCGTGTGTATGTTTTTGTTTCCTGTCCTCTACTGGTCTGACAGATGTCCATCTAATGAGCAGCACATCCCCACAGTGCTGCTTAGAAACGAGGTGCCTCCACTTGTCTTTTGACAGCCGTCACAGCTCTTCTCCTGCTGTTTCCAGGCTTCTGTCAGCACCTTGACAAAATCACCTCCCACCTGTCCCTGCCCCCCAGCCTTCCTTGCGGCTTTCTGCTCATCAGCCTGTAAGACAGCATGCTGATGATGAAGTTCTCACTGTCAGGCTTTTGCTTTGTTTCTTGCAGATCGAGGAGCGGGCCATCCAGGACCTGCTGTCTCACTACGGGGCTCGTGACAACCCAGAGGAGCTGATCGTGGTGGAGAGATCCACTCGAGGGCCCATCGCCGCCCCCACCTGGAACAACGCTGATGTGAAAATGGTCACTACACAACATGGTCTGTAATGTTCAGCGTCTCTGCTCTTTCTTACCAAAACTGTCATCCTTCACGTTTGGCCTCAGAGAGCAGGACGCCTGTTTACACAGTGTTACTTTAGGTTTTGAGCTGGTGTGTGAGTGTGTTCTATTTTAAATGTTGGAATAACTGAATGTCTTTGTTTGTGGGTTTATTTGCTGCTTGTTCTGAAGAAAGAGTCTAATTATGTAGTTGCCAAAGAAATGGAGATTCTGGTGGTTGTGTTGGGTGAGTGGACGCTGTGTGTCATTATATTAATGGTGCCAATGACATTAAAACTGGCTGTTGCACCTGAAAAGCACAGTGGAATGTTCATTTCTTCTTCTTTTATTTAAACATTTGTCATTATAGTGTCACAGCGTCTGTCCCGGCCACACTAACAGCACACGGTTGTGACGCCGGCGTACCTTTAAGTGCAGATCACCAGTCAGTTTGTTTTCCCTAACTGGAATCAGACTTGGAGAGAGAACATCAAACCACAGTTAGAGACCGGGGAAGCTCCAGTGTGTTTGATGAAGCGGTGTCAAGTTTTTCTCTTTTTCGGGGGATTCATGCTGCTGTGAGTCTCTTCTGATCAGCAGTAAATACGATCCCCAGTTGACAAGTGAGGTTCTCAAACTTGTTAGTTTGCACTAGCAACCAGTAGATGTGTGTAGGTGAAGGACTACTGATTATTGTTTATACTTTTTTTGTTTGTTTGCACTGCAAAGGCAGATGAATAAGTATGTGCATTTGTTCGGCCTCCTTCTTTCTTGCTATTGTATTAAAATAAAAACACCAAATTGTAGGTGCACTCACATCCTCTTTCTTCTTCTCTTTCTTCTCACATCGTCCACATTAAGTGTCAGCGTTTTATCATCCACTGATGGCAACGTCTCCCGTTGACTCTAAATGAGATATAAATGCTTTCCCATGTTAATGGTGTGTTGAATTGTGTGTGTGTGTGGGGGGGCTTGAGAATGAAACCGTTGATAAAATTTGGGGGTCCGTGTCCTGATGGACCTGTAATGTTTTCTGCAGGCTCACACAGGTGGAGGGGTCGGGTGGAATGAGTCCTTTTGGGTGTCGTCTCCTCCCGTGTAGATGTGAAGGTCTCGTTCTAAAAAACACCTCGACTTGTTAGAGGTAGTTTACACGCTAACGAACAGACAGTTATGGATGCTGTATTCCATTTTTGTTGGTATAAAGCCTTAAATCCTGCACATGGTAGCTTTAGAAGTTAGTGTTGGATACCAAAAATATTTTACAGGGGGAAAAAGTATTTTGTATAAAGATGAGTGTTTGATCCACTTTTGTCTTGTGTCCAACTCCTCTCATCCAGGTCCAGTGTGTTGCTGCTGTTTCTATGTCTGGATTTTAACTTTGACACCAAAGAATGTTGACTTTCGTGCTTTAAACCTGTCTGGTGTCACTTTGGATCGCTGCCCTGCCAAAACATTAAGACTTCTCAAAGGGTTTTTTTTTTTTAAGTTTTCATTGTCACAGCTTCTGATCTGCTCCCTTTTTTCTTCCAAATAACCTTTCCGTTGTTGACAGTGAAACTACTTCATGTGCAGGGCTGCTGTGGTTTTTATTCCAAATAACACAAATTACACTCAACAAAAATATAATGCAACACTTTTGGTTTTGCTCCCATTTTGTATGAGATGAATTCAAAGATCTAAAACTTTTTCCACATACACAATATCACCATTTCCCCAAATATTGTTCACAAACCAGTCTAAATCTGTGATAGTGAGCACTTCTCCTTTGCTGAGATAATCCATCCCACCTCACAGGTGTGCATATCAAGATGCTGATTAGACACCATGATTAGTGCACAGGTGTGCCTTAGACTGCCCACAATAAAGGCCACTCTGAAAGGTGCAGTTTTGTTTATTGGGGGGGATACCAGTCAGTATCTGGTGTGACCACCATTTGCCTCATGCAGTGCAACACATCTCCTTCGCATAGAGTTGATCAGGTTGTCAATTGTGGCCTGTGGAATGTTGGTCCACTCCTCTTCATGGCTGTGCGAAGTTGCTGGATATTGGCAGAACTGGTACACGCTGTCGTATACGCCGGTCCAGAGCATCCCAAACATGCTCAATGGGTGGACATGTCCGGGTGAGTATGCCGGCCATGCAAGAACTAGGACATTTTCAGCTTCCAAGAATTGTGTACAGATCCTTGCAACATGGGGCCGTGCATTATCCTGCTGCAACATGAGGTGATGTTCTTGGATGTGTGGCACAACAATGGGCCTCAGGATCTCGTCACAGTATCTCTGTGCATTCAAATGCATCAATAAAATGCACCTGTGTTCTTCGTCCATAACAGACGCCTGCCCATACCATAACCCCACCGCCACCATGGACCACTCGATCCACAACATTGACATCAGAAAACCGCTCACCCACACGACGCCACACACGCTGTCTGCCATCTGCCCTGGACAGTGTGAACCAGGATTCACCCGTGAAGAGAACACCTCTCCAACGTGCCAAACGCCAGTGAATGTGAGCATTTGCCCACTCAAGTCGGTTATGACGACGAACTGGAGTCAGGTCGAGACCCCGATGAGGACGACGAGCATGCAGATGAGCTTCCCTGAGATGGTTTCTGACAGTTTGTGCAGAAATTCTTTGGTTATGCAAACCGATTGTTTCAGCAGCTGTCTGAGTGGCTGGTCTCAGACGATCTTGGAGGTGAACATGCTGGATGTGGAGGGTCCTGGGCTGGTGTTGTTACACGTGGTCTGCGGTTGTGAGGCTGGTTGGATGTACTGCCAAATTCTCTGAAACGCCTTTGGAGACGGCTTATGGTAGAGAAATGAACATTCAGTACACAAGCAACAGCTCTGGTTGACATTCCTGCTGTCAGCATGCCAATTGCACGCTCCCTCAAATCCTTGCGACATCTGTGCATTGTGCTGTGTGATAAAACTGCACCTTTCAGAGTGGCCTTTTATTGTGGGCAGTCTAAGGCACACCTGTGCACTAATCATGGTGTCTAATCAGCATCTTGATATGGCACACCTGTGAGGTGGGATGGATTATCTCAGCAAAGGAGAACTGCTCACTATCACAGATTTAGACTGGTTTGTGAACAATATTTGAGGGAAATGGTGATATTGTGTATGTGGAAAAAGTTTTAGATTTTTGGGTTCATCTCATACAAAATGGGAGCAAAACCAAAAGTGTTGCGTTTATATTTTTGTTGAGTGTAGTTCAACTTTGTACTTTGAAAATCTGAGTTGTCCAACATCACTCCACATTTTGCAGCATATTCCTATCACTTTCATTCCTTATTTTCTGCTGCTGATCTGGTGTCACTGACCAAACTGCCCCCCCCCCCCCCCCAAACTAAAAATCAGTCTGCCCTGCCTTCACTGCGCATGCATCATTTTGGAGCATCAGCAGCGAGTCACCGATTATCTTAAAACAGGGCAATACAAAAAAAAAGACATTGAAAATACCAGGCTTTGTATCACCCCGCTTTTCATCCAATCAGGAGCCCCATTTCTCAGCCCCACCAATGACATAGCCCCATTTTGTGTTACCCTGGTGACGAGTGTGGAATCCTGATACAGCATCCAGATCATTTCATTCAACAAAAATGTTTGATTAAGGTCAGGGAGTTGTAGCCTCCCTAGCAGAGAGAATTCTACAACTTGAGTCTCGTACTGAAGTTGAAACACCAAGAACTTAGTGAAGAGGACACTTGTGACTTTACAGAGACATAAGAACAAGAACACCCCCAGGAAAATGGAGAGTGACGTGAACTTGTTCACTGAATGGCTGAATGGAAACAAGGAGAAGAGACAGCTCCCTGTTCTTTCTCCAGTGGAACTTAACAAATGGAGTTGATGATAATTATATGGTTCTTGTTCTTTATTTTTGATGTAATATATGTAATATGATAATATCTTATTTCATGTCTGTTTCTGCATCACACCCCGATGTATCTGTATCAGCACGAGCTTCAGACTCGGGCTGATACAGATACAGTAGTGTTCAGAATAATAGTAGTGCTATGTGACTAAAAAGATTAATCCAGGTTTTGAGTATATTTCTTATTGTTACATGGGAAACAAGGTACCAGTAGATTCAGTAGATTCTCACAAATCCAACAAGACCAAGCATTCATGATATGCACACTCTTAAGGCTATGAAATTGGGCTATTAGTAAAAAAAGTAGAAAAGGGGGGTGTTCACAATAATAGTAGCATCTGCTGTTGACGCTACAAACTCAAAACTATTATGTTCAAACTGCTTTTTTAGCAATCCTGTGAATCACTAACTAGTATTTAGTTGTATAACCACAGTTTTTCATGATTTCTTAACATCTGCGAGGCATTAATTTCGTTGGTTTGGAACCAAGATTTTGCTGGTTTACTAGTGTGCTTGGGGTCATTGTCTTGTTGAAACACCCATTTCAAGGGCATGTCCTCTTCAGCATAAGGCAACATGACCTCTTCAAGTATTCTGACATATCCAAACTGATCCATGATACCTGGTATGCGATATATAGACCCAACACCATAGTAGGAGAAACATGCCCATATCATGATGCTTGCACCACCATGCTTCACTGTCTTCACTGTGAACTGTGGCTTGAATTCAGAGTTTGGGGGTCATCTCACAAACTGTCTGCGGCCCTTGGACCCAAAAAGAACAATTTTACTCTCATCAGTCCACAAAATATTCCTCCATTCTCTTAGGCCAGTTGATGTGTTCTTTGGCAAATTGTAACCTCTTCTGCACGTCCTTTATTTAACAGAGGGACTTTGCAGGGGGATTCTTGCAAATAAATTAGCTTCACACAGACGTCTTCTAACTGTCACAGCACTTACAGGTAACTCCAAACTGTCTTTGATCATCCTGGAGCTGATCAATGGGTGAGCCTTTGCCATTCTGGTTATTCTTCTGTCCATTTTGATGGTTGTTTTCCATTTTCTTCCACGCATCTATGTTTTTTTTGTCCATTTTAAAGCATTGGAGATCATTGTAGATCAATCAATCAATCAATTTTTTTTATATAGCGCCAAATCACAACAAACAGTTGCCCCAAGGCGCTTTATATTGTAAGGCAAGGCCATACAATAATTATGTAAAACCCCAACGGTCAAAACGACCCCCTGTGAGCAAGCACTTGGCTACAGTGGGAAGGAAAAATTCCCTTTTAACAGGAAGAAACCTCCAGCAGAACCAGGCTCAGGGAGGGGCAGTCTTCTGCTGGGACTGGTGGGGGCTGAGGGAGAGAACCAGGAAAAAGACATGCTGTGGAGGGGAGCAGAGATCGATCACTAATGATTAA
Organism: Thalassophryne amazonica; assembly: GCF_902500255.1. Classification (NCBI taxonomy): domain Eukaryota; kingdom Metazoa; phylum Chordata; class Actinopteri; order Batrachoidiformes; family Batrachoididae; genus Thalassophryne; species Thalassophryne amazonica. The sequence continues at coordinate 118,441,328 of NC_047109.1, read as the reverse complement.
ATGCAGATGTGGTGCATACAGAGCAAAAAGAGAAAGAAACAGTGCATCATGGGAACCCCCCCAGCAGTCTACGTCTATAGCAGCATATCTAAGGGATGGTTCAGGGTCACCTGATCCAGCCCTAACTATAAGCTTTAGCAAAAAGGACAGTTTTAAGCCTAATCTTAAAAGTAGAGAGGGTGTCTGTCTCCCTGATCTGAATTGGGAGCTGGTTCCACAGGAGAGGAGCCTGAAAGCTGAAGGCTCTGCCTCCCATTCTACTCTTACAAACCCTAGGAACTACAAGTAAGCATGCAGTCTGAGAGCGAAGCGCTCTATTGGGGTGATATGGTACTACGAGGTCCCTAAGATAAGATGGGACCTGATTATTCAAAACCTTATAAGTAAGACGAAGAATTTTAAATTCTATTCTAGAATTAACAGGAAGCCATGAAGAGAGGCCAATATGGGTGAGATATGCTCTCTCCTTCTAGTCCCCGTCAGTACTCTAGCTGCAGCATTTTGAATTAACTGAAGGCCTTTTTAGGGAACTTTTAGGACAACCTGATAATAATGAATTACAATAGTCCAGCCTAGAGGAAATAAATGCATGAATTAGTTTTTCAGCATCACTCTGAGACAAGACCTTTCTAATTTTAGAGATATTACCGTCTAATAATACTGCCTAAGGGAAGCATGTATAAAGTGAATAAATTGGTCCTAGCACAGAACCTTGTTGGACTCCCATAATTAACTTTAGTCTGTGAAGAAGATTCCCCATTTACATGAACAAATTGTAATCTATTAGACAATATGATTCAAACCACCGCAGCGCAGTTGCCTTTAATACCTATGGCATGCTCTAATCTCTGTAATAAAATTTATGGTCAACAGTATCAAAAGCAGCACTGAGGTCTAACAGAACAAGCACAGAGATGAGTCCACTGTCCGAGGCCATAAGAAGATCATTTGTAACCTTCACTAATGCTGTTCTGTACTATGATGAATTCTAAAACCTGACTGAAACTCTTCAAATAGACCATTCCTCTGCAGATGATCAGTTAGCTGTTTTACAACTACCCTTTCAAGAATTTTTGTGAGAAAAGGAAGGTTGGAGAGTGGCCTATAATTAGCTAAGATAGCTGGGTTCAAGTGATTGGCTTTTTAAGTAATGGTTTAATTACTGACACCTTAAAGCCTCTGGTACATAGCCAACTAACAAAGATAGATTGATCATATTTAAGATCGAAGCATTAAATAATGGTAGGGCTTCCTTGAGCAGCCTGGTAGGAATGGGGTCTATAAACATGTTGATGGTTTGGATGAAGTAACTAATGAAAATAACTCAGAAACAATCGAGAGAAAGAGTCTCACCAAATCCGGCTCACTGCAAGCAGCCCAAAGATAACGATACGTCTTTGGGATGGTTATGAGTAATTTTTTCTCTAATAGGTAAAATTTTGTTAGCAAAGAAATTCAGGAAGTCATTTACTAGTTAAGTTAATGGAATTTCAGCTCAATAGAGCTCTGACTCTTTGTCAGCCGGCTACAGTGCTGAAAAGAAACCTGGGGTTTGTTCTTATTTTCTCAATTAGTGATGAGTAGAGAAGATGTCCTAGCTTTACGGAGGGCTTTTTTATAGAGCAACAGACTCTTTTTCCAGGCTAAGTGAAGGATCTTCTAATTAGTGCGACGCCATTCCTCTCCAACTTACGGGTTATCTGCTTTAAGCTACGAGTTTGTGAGTTATACCACGGAGTCAGGCACTTCTGATTTAAAGCTCTCTTTTTTAGAGGAGCTACAGCATCCAAAGTTGTCTTCAATGAGGATGTAACACTATTGATGAGATACTCTATCTCACTTACAGAGTTTAGGTAGCTACTCTGCACTGTGTTGGTATATGGCATTAGAGAACATAAAGAAGGAATCATATCCTTAAACCTAGTTACAGCGCTTTCTGAAAGACTTCTAGTGTAATGAAACTTATTCCCCACTGCTGGGTAGTCCATCAGAGTAAATGTAAATGTTATTAAGAAATGATCAGACAGAAGGGAGTTTCAGGGAATACTGTTAAGTCTTCTATTTCCTAACCATAAGTCAGAACAAGATCTAAGATATGATTAAAGTGGTGGGTGGACTCATTTACTTTTTGAGCAAAGGCCAATAGAGTCTAATAATAGATTAATGCAGTGTTGAGGCTGTCATTCTCAGCATCTGTGTGGATGTTAAAATCGCCCACTATAATTATCTTATCTGAGCTAGCACTAAGTCAGACAAAAGGTCTGAAAATTCACAGAGAAAACTCACAGTAACGACCAGGTGGACGATAGATAATAACAAATAAAACTGGTTTTTGGGACTTCCAATTTGGATGGACAAGACTAAGAGTCAAGCTTTCAAATGAATTAAAGCTCTGTCTGGGTTTTTATTAATTAATAAGCTGGAATGGAAGATTGCTGCTAATCCTCCGCCCCGGCCCGTGCTACGAGCATTCTGACAGTTAGTGTGACTCGGGGGTGTTGACTCATTTAAACTAACATATTCATCCTGCTGTAACCAGGTTTCTGTAAGGCAGAATAAATCAATATGTTGATCAATTATTATATCATTTACCAACAGGGACTTAGAAGATGAACAGCCTATAATTTTTTGCACCTGCGTATAAGTTTTCCCCTCTCCAATCAACTTTTTAATCAAACTACGCTGTTCTTCTGAACAATGTCTTGAACGTCCCATTTTCCTCAGGCTTTCAAGAGAAAGCATGTTCAACAGGTGCTGGCTTCATCCTTAATAGGGGACACCTGATTCACACCTGTTTGTTCCACAACATTGACGAACTCACTGACTGAATGCCACACTACTATTATTGTGAACACCCCCTTTTCTACTTTTTTTTTACTAATAGCCCAATTTCATAGCCTTAAGAGTGTGCATATCATGAATGCTTGGTCTTGTTGGATTTGTGAGAATCTACTGGTACCTTGTTTCCCATGTAACAATAAGAAATATACTCAAAACCTGGATTAATCTTTTTAGTCACATAGCAACTACTATTATTCTGAACACTACTGTACATCGGGGCGTGATGCAGAAACAGACATGTGATAAGGGAGGTGACCAGGGCGTAGTCTCCCAAGAGAGAGCCTCCTGCATGTTCCTCATTAAACAAAAATGTTTACAATTCTATAGTTGCAAACCAAAACTTCTTCAGTCACTATGCGTTTTTATTCAAGATGCTGCATGATTTTGGCCGTAGTTGACGATCAACAAATATCAGCTCACCAACATTTAAATGTAAAGTCTTTAAACAAATCAATCATTTTCTCATACAACCCCTGGCAAAAATTATGGAATCACCGGCCTCGGAGGATGTTCATTCAGTTTGTTTAATTTGTAGAAAAAAAAGCAGATCACAGACATGACACAAAACTAAAGTCATTTCAAATGGCAACTTTCTGGCTTTAAGAAACACTATAAGAAATCAGAAAAAAAGATTGTGGCAGTCAGATATGGTTACTTTTTTAGACCAAGCAGAGGGAAAAAATATGGAATCACTCAATTCTGAGGAATAATTATGGAATCACCCTGTAAATTTTCATCCCCAAAACTAACACCTGCATCAAATCAGATCTGCTCGTTAGTCCTGCATCTAAAAAGGAGTGATCACACCTTGGAGAGCTGTTGCACCAAGTGGACTGACATGAATCATGGCTCCACACGAGAGATGTCAATTGAAACAAAGGAGAGGATTATCAAACTCTTAAAAGAGGGTAAATCATCACACAATGTTGCAAAAGATGTTGGTGTTCACAGTCAGCTGTGTCTAAACTCTGGACCAAATACAAACAACATGGGAAGGTTGTTAAAGGCAAACATACTGGTAGACCAAGGAAGACATCAAAGCGTCAAGACAGAAAACTTAAAGCAATATGTCTCAAAAATCGAAAATGCACAACAAAACAAATGAGGAACGAATGGGAGGAAACTGGAGTCAACGGCTGTGACCGAACTGTAAGAAACCGCCTAAAGGAAATGGGATTTACATACAGAAAAGATAAACGAAGGCCATCATTAACACCTAAACAGAAAAAAACAAGGTTACAATGGGCTAAGGAAAAGCAATCGTGGACTGTGGATGACTGGATGAAAGTCATATTCAGTGATGAATCTCGAATCTGCATTGGGCAAGGTGATGATGCTGGAACTTTTGTTTGGTGCCGTTCCAATGAGATTTATAAAGATGACTACCTGAAGAGAACATGTAAATTTCCACAGTCATTGATATGGGGCTGTATGTCAGGTAAAGGCACTGGGGAGATGGCTGTCATTACATCATCAATAAATGCACAAGTTTACGTTGATATTTTGGACACTTTTCTTATCCCATCAATTGAAAGGATGTTTGGGGATGATGAAATCATTTTTCAAGATGATAATGCATCTTGCCATAGAGCAAAAACTGAAAACATTCCTTGCAAAAAGACACATAGGGTCAATGTCATGGCCTGCAAGTAGTCCGGATCTTAATCCAACTGAAAATCTTTTGTGGAAGTTGAAGAAAATGGTCCATGACAAGGCTCCAACCTGCAAAGCTGATCTGGCAACAGCAATCAGAGAAAGTTGGAGCCAGATTGATGAAGAGTACTGTTTGTCACTCATTAAGTCCATGCCTCAGAGACTGCAAGCTGTTAGAAAAGCCAGAGGTGGTGCAACAAAATACTAGTGATGTGTTGGAGCGTTCTTTTGTTTTTCATGATTCCATAATTTTTTCCTCAGAATGAGTGATTCCATATTTTTTTCCCTCTGCTTGGTCTAAAAAAGGGAACCGTTACTGACTGCCACAATTTTTTTCCTGATTTCTTATAGTGTTTCTTAAAGCCAGAAAGTTGCCATTTGAAATGACTTTAGTTTTGTGTCATGTCTGTGATCTGCTTTTTTTTTCTACAAAATTAAACAACTGAATGAACATCCTCCGAGGCCGGTGATTCCATAATTTTTGCCAGGGGTTGTATTTTGCAGAATGGTGTCAGGTTTTCTTTTAAGTGGAGGAAAGACTGAATGTTTGCTCCCACACGGAGAGGTTCATCTTGGCCTTTCTTACTTTCTAACGTTCTTGGAATGACCGGCCTTTATTTTGTCTCCTTTTCGTCAGAAGACTTTCACATTAGTTCAAATCTGAGACTTTTGAGTCCTTGTTCAGTCACATTTATCAGCTGTGTAATTTATTTTATACCTGGAGCTTCTAGACAATGAGTCACAAATCTAACTGCAGTTCTGTGAGTTCTGGATGACCAACAGTTTTGTTTGTCGCCCTCAGATTTGGTTAAATGCACCTGCGTCTGTTTCCAGCTCTTCATTAGATTCTGGGAGCAGACTGAAGAGATGCATTTAATTCTCTCAATTATTCTTATTTTCTGATGATCTTTTACTCCCGTGAAATTTCTCCTGAATCTGAGCTTAAATGGGAGAAAAATGTGGTTCTGCGCGCTCTAATAAATAAAACGTTTAAAGCGCTGGTCTCCTGACACTTCAGCCGCCCTGCATCAGCAAACGGCCATTATCACGTCCCAGCCTCTGATTAATGTGGTGACCCTGATCTGAACGCAGCGCGTGCCAGTTTAGGGGTTTTATTGGCTGTAATTACAGGCAGAGCGTCACATCGGAAGTGTCGGGAAGAGACGGCTCGTTGGGGAAATATTAATGACAGATTAGGAGACGGCGCATGAATCAGAGCTCCTTTGACTGTCTGACACCCGGGCCGAGGAACCGAGGGCTGCTCATCCTGAGCACCTGTGTTCTGAGTGGAAATGTGGTGCCGTCGGTTTTGAAAGGGCTGAATTTAAAAAACACAGGGTTTTTTTTTTTCCCCCTTTCCTTTTCTGTGTGGTTGATCATTTCAGTGGCAGCGTGTTTATAGAAGAGTTGCGGAAACATCAGCCGTGAACATCAGACCTCCTGACAGGCAGGTGGCAGCATTATTGAACCGTCCTCCAGGCAGCGAGGAAAACATCCACATTCATGTGTTTATGGTTCAGAAGGGACGCGACTGAAAACCTCTGACAATCTAAACGTGCAATGGACCACATCGAGTAAAGCTTTGACCCGCACGCATCCATCATCAAGAGGTCGTCGTGTCATTGTTCCAAGTATAAGTCACTTTTTTGGGGTATTTTTGTGAATTGTTGTAGTGAACACTACAAGTCATAATGAGTTGACTTCATCCCCAATTGGTGGAACAGGTGGTGTTACAATTCCCCCAGTCTCCCCTAAAACTGCACCGACCTCCAGGTTTGTTTTTTTATTTAATATATGATGGTTTGCCCCCCTTATGATTTTCAAATGTGTGGTTTATTATGTTACACAGTAGCATCTGTAACATTAACAGCAATTTTGGTGAGTGGAGTTAATCAACTTATAAATCTGCTGCTTTAAGTAACAAAATAATAATAATTTAAATCCATACTTAGTGACGCTCAAAGAGAAAAACCTGCAGTGTCAGTGTTTGTTGGTTTATTGAAAGTGACATGACAAAGTTCATAAAATGGTGTTAATAATAATGATGATGAGAGGAACGTGAGTGACTGTAATTTGACTCGACACTGACAGTGTTGAAAAGGGGTCGAGTCCCCGACACACGTTTTTCATTCAGCAGAGTTTAGACTCCGGATGTCTTGCGGCTTCACAAAAACTTTCACCTCAAAACCTCTGCAAAACCGACCTGGTGCTCAGTTAAAAGCCGTTTCCTGTGTTGTTGAGGTCGACCCTCCGGGTGCCTGGTTTTCCACATGCATCTGGAGCTGTGTTAGGAAGACTGCCTGTAGTCAGACGTGCCAAATCAACGCCCGAGTCCTCGGTGGTAACCCCCAGAAAAACAGAAGAGCTCTAAAAGGTTGTACAGAAATTAGGCTACATTAATTAATGCAGTAACAATAACTAACCATCAGTGAACTAACACTTAACTAACACTTAACATAAACACAGTTAATAAGTGATTATTGAACACAGTTAACTCTTAATTCATTCTTAGTTAATGCTTATTACTGCATTAATATAAACACAGTTAAGTGATTATTGAACAGTTAACTCTTAATTCATTCTTAGTTAATGCTTATTACTGCATTAATATAAACATACTTAATAAGTGATTATTGAACACTTAACTCTTAATTCATTCTTAGTTAATTCTTATTACTGCATTAACATAAACACAGTTAATAAGTGATTATTGAACACAGTTGACTCTTAATTCATTCTTAGTTCATGCTTATTACTGCATTAATATGAACACAGTTAATAAGTGATTATTGAACACAGTTGACTCTTAATTCACTCTTAGTTAATGCTTATTACTACATTAATATAAACATACTTAATAAGTGATTATTGAACACTTAACTCTTAATTCATTCTTAGTTAATTCTTATTACTGCATTAACATAAACACAGTTAATAAGTGATTATTGAACACAGTTGACTCTTAATTCATTCTTAGTTCATGCTTATTACTGCATTAATATGAACACAGTTAATAAGTGATTATTGAACACAGTTGACTCTTAATTCACTCTTAGTTAATGCTTATTACTACATTAATATAACATAGTTAATAAGTGATTATTGAACACTTAACTCTTAATTCATTCTTAGTTAATTCTTATTACTGCATTAACATAAACACAGTTAATAAGTGATTATTGAACACAGTTGACTCTTAATTCATTCTTAGTTCATGCTTATTACTGCATTAATATGAACACAGTTAATAAGTGATTATTGAACACAGTTGACTCAATTCACTCTTAGTTAATGCTTATTACTGCATTAACATAAACACAGTTAATAAGTGATTATTGAACACAGTTAACTCTTAATTCATTCTTAGTTAATGCTTATTACTGCATTAATATGAACACAGTTAATAAGTGATTATTGAACACAGTTGACTTAATTCACTCTTAGTTAATGCTTATTACTACATTAATATAAACATACTTAAGTGATTATTGAACACTTAACTCTTAATTCATTCTTAGTTAATTCTTATTACTGCATTAACATAAACACAGTTAATAAGTGATTATTGAACACAGTTGACTCTTAATTCATTCTTAGTTCATGCTTATTACTGCATTAATATGAACACAGTTAATAAGTGATTATTGAACACAGTTGACTCTTAATTCACTCTTAGTTAATGCTTATTACTACATTAATATAAACATAGTTAATAAGTGATTATTGAACACTTAACTCTTAATTCATTCTTAGTTAATTCTTATTACTGCATTAACATAAACACAGTTAATAAGTGATTATTGAACACAGTTGACTTAATTCATTCTTAGTTCATGCTTATTACTGCATTAATATGAACACAGTTAATAAGTGATTATTGAACACAGTTGACTCTTAATTCACTCTTAGTTAATGCTTATTACTGCATTAACATAAACACAGTTAATAAGTGATTATTGAACACAGTTAACTCTTAATTCATTCTTAGTTAATGCTTATTACTGCATTAATATAAACACAGTTAATAAGTGATTATTGAACAGTTAACTCTTAATTCATTCTTAGTTAATGCTTATTACTGCATTAATATAAACACAGTTAAGTGATTATTAAACAGTTAACTCCTAATTAATTCTTAGGTAGTGCTTATTAATGTATTAATATAAACAGTTAAGTGATTATTGAACACAGTTAACTCTTAATTCACTCTTAGTTAATGCTTATTACTGCATTAACATGAACACAGTTAATAAGTGATTAGTGAAACACAGTTAACTCTTAATTCACTCTTAGTTAATGCTTATTACTGCATTAACATGAACACAGTTAATAAGTGATTATTGAACACAGTTAACTCTTAATTCATTCTTAGTTCATGCTTATTACTGCATTAATATGAACAGGGGCGTAGGTTTGCATATGGACCATAGGGACAAGTCACAACCAATATTTTGGGATGGCAAAATAGTCCCTACCAATATTTAGCATTTTTTATATAACAAAATCATTCACTATTTTTTTGCGAACTCGATACTATAATTTTAGTCGTCACGTTTTGTGTTTTCGACGTGCCAGAGTGACAGGGTTACCCATGTTGCAATTTCATTGGCTCACGTTCTTCTCACATGGACGTAAACAAAGCGCATCTCGTGGCAGGCAGCGCTTCATTTGTAAAGTGGGAGGTCCCGGAGCGCAGAGGATGGGTGGATCCGGTGCAGAAAAACAAGAAGGGTGGGGGGGCTTGCGAACAATGCTGTGCGCCCACACAAACACACCTTCACAAATGACACTAACATCCTGCCTTTTCCTCAAAAATTACTACATTTATGTTTGCTGTCTCTGTACTTTTCTGTCACTTTTGCGCTCTTTTTCATACTTTTCCCTCGTTTCAAAAGTCACCGAACGCACTTTACCGTAATATATGCAACATATAGCATACTGTTGGAAAGCACGGGTTCTTGGCTTGCTGTCAGTGTTGAAATTTTTCAGAGTGAGGGCTTACATGAGAACTTACGGTAATGAGAATCAGCGGCGCACTAGTGTGAAACTTCCGTGTTTTTCCTCTGCGTTATGACATCACAGGCTTACGCTTACGTAATACACCATATATCATTGGAAAGCCCTTTTTTTGGCAAATTAGGTTGCCAGATACCTACAACTGCAGTATTGATGAAGAGAATAGATTATACATCTTGGTTGCAAAAACTTTTTTTTTTTTAGCTCCACAAGTATTTTTTGTTGTCTTGTTCTCTCAGGTGTAGGCCTATAGAATAGATTTGTGATTTTGGGTGCAATTTTGTTATTTAAACTGTTTGTTTGCCTACACACTTAATAATGTAAATAAAGTGTTAAATTATTCAGCATTATGTCGTCATATGTTATGTATTATGCTGTACTTGTGCGTCTAATGGTATGAGTGGGTTAGGGGGTGGTGGTGGTGGTATTGTCCCTACCAAAGCTGAGACCAAACCTGCGCCCTTGAATATGAACACAGTTAATAAGTGATTATTGAACACAGTTGACTCTTAATTCACTCTTAGTTAATGCTTATTACTGCATTAATATAAACACAGTTAATAAGTGATTATTGAACACAGTTAACTCTTAATTCATTCTTAGTTAATGCTTATTACTGCATTAATATAAACACAGTTAAGTGATTATTGAACAGTTAACTCTTAATTCATTCTTAGTTAATGCTTATTACTGCATTAATATAAACACAGTTAAGTGATTATTGAACAGTTAACTCTTAATTCATTCTTAGTTAATGCTTATTACTGCATTAATATAAACACAGTTAATAAGTGATTATTGAACAGTTAACTCTTAATTCATTCTTAGTTAATGCTTATTACTGCATTAATATAAACACAGTTAATAAGTGATTATTGAACAGTTAACTCTTAATTCATTCTTAGTTAATGCTTATTACTGCATTAATATAAACACAGTTAATAAGTGATTATTAAACAGTTAACTCCTAATTAATTCTTAGGTAATGCTTATTAATGCATTAATATAAACAGTTAATAAGTGATTATTGAACACAATTCTTAATTCATTCTTAGTTAATGCTTATTACTGCATTAATATAAACACGGTTAATAAGTGATTATTTAACACAGTTAACTCTTAATTCACTCTTAGTTAATGCTTATTACTGCATTAATATAAACACGGTTAATAAGTGATTATTTAACACAGTTAACTCTTAATTCACTCTTAGTTAATGCTTGTTACTGCACCTGTTGTTGTATATTTTGTCCTGTATTTCGTGGTCAAATATGGGATGAAATGTACAACAAAATTGGAGGAAAAAAACAGCATTAAAGAATAGAACGTGTGGCTGGGGATGGTACCAAAACGTTTCATCTGTACTGCACATTAGTGACGACCAAACATTTCCAGAATGTTTTGGAACTTTGTTTGTAGTCCGCATTAAAAACAAAGGCATCATGTATTGTATTAAAGGAGTCTCATTACTTCATCAACTGTTTCATAATTCCCCCTCTGTGGTGGCACATCAAAAGGGAGTGAACGGGGATTTGGGGGGATATTTTACTATAGAAATAGTGCACGTGCACTTTTAATCAAGCATGACACAGAAACTCTGAAGTTTTTATTTGGTGACTCCTTACTGAAATATGCACAGACAGAAAAGCCGGATGATCTAATGGCAGAGATGGATAACTGGAGCTCATCCTTTAAACTGGCAGCTGTTTGCCAGCCGGCCTTCAGCTGGTTTGACACCCAGGTGTTGGCGATGAGGCGGGTCGGTGAAGGTCGCCACAGAAAACAGGGATCACAGCCAGTCTGTGGCTTCTGTTCACCTCCATTTACTGTCCTCGGATCTCCAGGCAGTGAAACAAATACCTCATAATGAGGCGGATTAGTTACTGAGGATCTCTGTCTGCAAGCGTTTATCTGCCAGAAGAATTCAAATGCAAACATCAAACCGTTGGGATAGAAAGAAGTCCAATGAAGTGATTCTCTGTCCTGAAGTGATTGCTGCGGGAGGAGCCAGCCGAAGCCTGAGAGGAGAATCTTCTTCTTTTTGGTCAATGGAGGTCACAAATAGTTGACTGAAAGGAGCTGGAAATCCCATTTCTGTCCCCTGGCCTCTGATCCACTGCAAAAACCAACCGTGCTGTCAGTTATCTGTCCAACAGCCAGAAACACTGATGTGACCCACCTGGAAATCCAGTTATCTCTGAGAGAGAGGACAGAGTCCGGGCGGGATCAGGGCTCTTCTAAAGCCTCCAGTGATGACTGACATAAACATTTCCATCATATTTACCTTTAAATGCCACACGACCATCATGAAATTCAAACGCACGTGAGTGGGTTTCTTTTGTTGTTTTTGTCCTCAATGAATTTTGCACAAACTCCACTTGTGTCATTGCACCTACCGCGTTTTTCTGTGTTGCTCATCACTGTGTGCCTCGCCGCCGTGCGTTCCTCACCATGCGCAGCCTCATCGCTGCGCGCCTTGTCACTGTGTGTGTCATCTTGAAACAGCTGTCGTGGCTTCGTCTATGAAACTCTCAGTAGAGAGAGGTTGGATTTTGTGAGGTTGCTGTAAATGAGACAAATTGAAATAATTACACTGGTGGAATTTTCACTTTGGCGTCTTGCTGAATGAAGATGAAATCTCACATGGCCAATGTCCTTGAGAAAGCCTGTAATCAGGTACAAGTGAGCAGAGTTTGTCCTCTTGGGCTCTCTGAGCAGATTTCCACTTTGGAACATCACAACAGGTGGATTAGTGGGACAACTATGCAAACGTGGATTTCTGCACAACAGATCCAAATCACTGATTTCATCCAGATCACTTTATGTGGGCTGGTACAAAAGTCCAACTCCTTAGGGTCCTGGGGCCTCATTTGTACAAAGACTTACATGGACTTTCTACTAAAAGTTGGTGTACACCAAAAACCTGAATCTGGCGTAAACAATCAATCAATTCAATCAATTTTTTTTTTTATATAGCGCCAAATCACAACAAACAGTTGCCCCAAGGCGCTTTATATTGTAAGGCAAGGCCATACAATAATTACGTAAAACCCCAACGGTCAAAACGACCCCCTGTGAGCAAGCACTTGGCTACAGTGGGAAGGAAAAACTCCCTTTTAACAGGAAGAAACCTCCAGCAGAACCAGGCTCAGGGAGGGGCCTGGTTCTGGGGCCTGAATAAACACAAATTTATTCAGATGTATCAAAGTGTGTGTAGGCATGAATCCACACACGTTCTGTTTGTACATCCCACTGAGCGTGGAATTGAGCATGGAACCAAACTCCTCCCTGGCCACGCCCTATTTGAATATGCAGTTTCATGTAAATGGTGGTTTGAATCATATTTGTCTAATAGATTACAATTTGTTCATGTAAATGGGGAATCTTCTTCACAGACTAAAGTTAATTATGGAGTTCCACAAGGTTCTGTGCTAGGACCAATTTTATTCACTTTATACATGCTTCCCTTAGGCAGTATTATTAGACGGTATTGCTTAAATTTTCATTGTTACGCAGATGATACCCAGCTTTATCTATCCATGAAGCCAGAGGACACACACCAATTAGCTAAACTGCAGGATTGTCTTACAGACATAAAGACATGGATGACCTCTAATTTCCTGCTTTTAAACTCAGATAAAACTGAAGTTATTGTACTTGGCCCCACAAATCTTAGAAACATGGTGTCTAACCAGATCCTTACTCTGAATGGCATTACCCTGACCTCTAGTAATACTGTGAGAAATCTTGGAGTCATTTTTGATCAGGATATGTCATTCAAAGCGCATATTAAACAAATATGCAGGACTGCCTTTTTGCATTTACGCAATATCTCTAAAATCAGAAAGGTCTTATCTCAGAGTGATGCTGAAAAACTAATTCATGCATTTATTTCCTCTAGGCTGGACTATTGTAATTCATTATTATCAGGTTGTCCTAAAAGTTCCCTAAAAAGCCTTCAGTTAATTCAAAATGCTGCAGCTAGAGTACTGACGGGGACTAGAAGGAGAGAGCATATCTCACCCATATTGGCCTCTCTTCATTGGCTTCCTGTTAATTCTAGAATAGAATTTAAAATTCTTCTTCTTACTTATAAGGTTTTGAATAATCAGGTCCCATCTTATCTTAGGGACCTCGTAGTACCATATCACCCCAATAGAGCGCTTCGCTCTCAGACTGCAGGCTTACTTGTAGTTCCTAGGGTTTGTAAGAGTAGAATGGGAGGCAGAGCCTTCAGCTTTCAGGCTCCTCTCCTGTGGAACCAGCTCCCAATTCAGATCAGGGAGACAGACACCCTCTCTACTTTTAAGATCAGGCTTAAAACTTTCCTTTTGCTAAAGCTTATAGTTAGGGCTGGATCAGGTGACCCTGAACCATCCCTTAGTTATGCTGCTATAGACGTAGACTGCTGGGGGGTTCCCATGATGCACTGTTTCTTTCTCTTTTTGCTCTGTATGCACCACTCTGCATTTAATCATTAGTGATCGATCTCTGCTCCCTCCACAGCATGTCTTTTTCCTGGTTCTCTCCCTCAGCCCCAACCAGTCCCAGCAGAAGACTGCCCCTCCCTGAGCCTGGTTCTGCTGGAGGTTTCTTCCTGTTAAAAGGGAGTTTTTCCTTCCCACTGTAGCCAAGTGCTTGCTCACAGGGGGTCGTTTTGACCGTTGGGGTTTTACATAATTATTGTATGGCCTTGCCTTACAATATAAAGCGCCTTGGGGCAACTGTTTGTTGTGATTTGGCGCTATATAAAAAATTGATTGAATTGATTGATTAAATGGGCCCTTTGAGCAGAGATTCCCCACGATGTCACATCACACAACATGAACACAGAAAAGAAATGATACCCAAGGATGACTGGAGATGACACACAGGGACAGTTTATTCAGTACACTGTTAAACAGGTTAATCATGAAACTGGAAAAATGTTTGTGGGAGCTACAGTGTGTGTGTGTGTGTGTGTGTGTGTGTGTGTGTGTGTGTGTGTGTGTGTGTGTGTGTGTGTGTGTGTGTGTGTGTGTGTGTGTGTGTGTGTGTGTGTGTGTGTGTGTGTGTGAGGCTGACACGCAGAACAGCATGCACACACTGATGTTAAAAAGGTGAGGCGCGCCGCTGCTGGCAGTGTGACGTTCACAACTTACACACACGTTTACTAACAAATACTGAACACAGGAAGTCTGTTAAGAAGCTCTGCAGCTCACCATCAAGCAAAAATAAAAGACAATAATAATAATAGTAATAACATATTTGAATGTGCACATGCCCAAATATGCCCGCTCTGGTTTTCGTTCGGAACAGTTATGAATAAACTGTTTAATCACAATGTAACTTTGGAATGGACGATTTGGATGATTGTGTTCCACACAGCTGGTGGCTCAGCTGAAGGTTGACTGGCACACTCCTGACCGATCAGCCAGCTCACGCTGGAACGGAAGCCCAGGGTGGTCAGCACTTGTGTGGGCACAGACAACCCCTGGCTCCTCGCCGTATTGTGCTCTGAGCTGACTGCAGTTCTTGTGCAACTCCAGTCACAGTGGCCTTGGAAACTGAAATCGGTTTATGAGCCAGTTATCCTCATTTGGACGTAAATCCTTGCATTCTCTGAATGCACGCTCACGTCAGATTGCACCATTTTATAAGGTCCTCTAACAACGCCACTGTTAGCACCATTTTACGTGTCACTTTGCGCATGCTTTTTATATTATATATAATATATAATATTTTATTTATTTATTTTTTATTGCAAACACGTGGGTGTTTTAAATCTTCATCAGTGTGTCTCTGATGTGCACATCACTCTGATGACTTATTGTTTTCACACTATTAATGCTTCCCTGCGTCACCTTTACGTGTCCACAGTGGAACAGTAGCTGTAGAAACGTACGTACGCCAGCCAGGATTTTTGTGTGACGCACTGCACATTTCCACGCTCACGTCACTTTTGATACATTTGCACGTGGACGTGGAGACGGATGTACGTCAGGTTTTTGTGCGTAAGCACGCTTTGTACACGAGGCCCCTGGTGCCTCCTTGTGAGACTTGGATGCTAACCAGTGACCTAAAGGCGATGACTGGATGTCTTTGGTGCTCGGTCTCTCTGCGGGATTTGTTGTACTGCTGGAATGACTTGGCTTCAAACTGGCAGTTACTTGGGGATACAAATGAGGAGTTGCACCAGCTTCAACATTTTGGCCATGTGGTGTGTTCCCATCACCCCGTCCATGGTGCATCTTCAAATCTCACCCTCCGTGAACGGGATGCCAGTCTGGCACAGGTCACTTCCTAGCCAAAGCCAGGACCCCTTTTACTGCTGGATGGTCAGTGCAGATGAAGCATCTTGTCCAAGTACACAGAGACGTGGCCAACTCTGTGACCACGTGACCAGCTCCATTACCCACTGTGACAATCCTCTCTGTGCTTATAGTGGTCAGTGATATTGTTTCTGTTGCACATCTGAGTCATGATAAATGTATTTAATAACAGATTAGTTGTTTCAAATGTATTTGACTGGTTCCAGTATCGGTAAGGTTTGGACCTTTCGGCTGTTGGCTGGATGGTACCAGCTGTACTTCTAATAAGCTGGTGTTTTACAGTTGATAAACTGAAAGTGAACCTGCAGTGGCTCACAGATGTTAACAAGTCATTTTTTGCAAGTCTAAGTCAAGCCTTTGAGGTTGAGCCACAAATCTGTGACTCAAATGTGACTCGAGTCCTGGATGACAACAACTCAGACTGTGTGTGTGTGGGGGGGGGGATGGTGATGTGTGGCAAAGTGTGCTTACGTCCAAAACCTGACCTAATTGTGAGAGACACTAATAAGTCCAAGATCAAGTACACAACTATACAGGAAACACTAAGAAAAAGTTTCTTAATTCCTGGTTTAACATCAAACATTTAACCCTTAAATTCTTCAGCTGTAAAGCTGCAAACATCAGAGCTGCACTTCTTAGATGATGGCACATGATCAAAGAAGGTTTGATGGTCCATCGCAGCAGACGGGCCGACCTGATGAAAAGCTGAAAGGACGGCAGAGTTACGCTTCACGGTCGATAAATCCAACTCATCCTGTCAGATAAGTGGCTCTGGAAAAGACAAAATGTTTATTTTTATTGGTCTGAAATCTTTTAACTGACCCTAGAGGCAAATGAGATTCTTTTTTGAGAAGAACTACAAAGAAGATAATTTTCTTTTCATACTGTGGAGAAGAAAATGTTTATTTTGGGAAGCGCCACAGAAGCCGTCAACATCAGAACAGTTTGTTTGCCAGTTTGTTTTTCTTATCTTTTATGCTAATGCACCACTTTATGACCTCATAATGTCTTTGAGGACGCACCCAGGGTCACTGGTGTCCCGCTGTATTTACGCGCTTTGTTTGGCTACAGTCTGTGTCCCCGCTGTTTGTCTCACAGCTGCGTTACCGGAGCACCGTGACTCCGTCAAGTCCATAGGAGTGGTCGCCCCACACCTGGGAAACACATAGACTGAGACTGAGACACTGTGAGCGACGAATAGTTCCACCTACAATTCCAGATGTGGGCTTCAGTTTCAGCAAGCTGTGATCAACCTGTCTGACACACCAAAGCAAATACTTCTAACCTGTAAAACAAAAAAAACAAACCTCTTCATTCCTTAGTTTAAGCCGTGGGTGGAGTTTGTCACACCGCCGGATTCACAGGTGACCCTCAAAGTACAGTACTTGGCACCATAACATTCAAACAGAGTACTGTGCAAAAGTTTTAGGTGCATTTAATGCATCATAAAAAGCAATTCAAACCTGATAAATGTTCCTAAATAAATGAACTGATGAATTTCAGCTTCAGTGATAATAAATATGAAAATCTGATTCTATTTCTGTCATTTTTATTTAATTTTTTTGTATATATGTCACAAGACCTCAAAAACTATTTTAAGAAAAACCTAACAAAGTATGAATAATTGTAGTTTACAATCATTTTAATATTGCATGATCATTTCCAACTGTTTGTGTGGAGTTCTACTAGCCAGTACACTTACAAAGACCTGATCAGCATTATTATTATTATTATTATCACGTCCACCAAGGACGAGGTAAAATCATCAGCGTTTATTCATTTGTCTGTCTTTTAGCAAGATTATGTCAAAACTACTGCATGGATTTTGATGAAATTTTCACCACAGATAGATATTAGGCCAGGGAAGACTCCAATAAATTTTGGAGGTGATACGGATCCAGATTGATAGACGTTAGAAATCTCGGATTGCTGTTATTACTATGTAGTGGAAACAGTGGTGGTGGCCAAGTGGTTAGTGTGCTTTGTTTCAGTTGGGAAGGTTCCTGGTTCAAACCCCACCCCTGCCACATTTCTCCATTTAATGTGGAGTTGTGTCAGGAATGGCATCCGGTGTAAAACTTGTGCCAAATCAGCATGCAGATCCACCTTGGGCCTGCTGTGGCAACCCCGACTGAACAAGGGAGCAGCTGAAGGGACTTATTGTTATGGGATAGAAAAATATAGCTGACATGTTGACTTTGTTTAAACTGATTTTATGTTGACAAGCCAAAAAAAGAGGGAGGATCATCAAATGGTACTTTTATTCTAACTCTGGAATGCCTAAAACCTTTGCACAGTAGTGTTCAGATTTTGAAGATGAGTCAGTCGAGGATTTTGAACTTTTTGAAAGGTCACTGATTTCATTGTTGAATCTTTGACCTTGCAGTGATGTTGTGCAGAAGGAAAATGGTTTTGCATGTCAGAAATAATTTGACACTAAAATCAAGTCGATGTAACAACTAAGTCATCCAGTGATCTGCTTCGGCTGCAGCGTGTTGGAAAATCTGTCTGTGGATTCTTCACTGCTGAGATCATTCTGGTGACAGTTTGGAAAACAGTCAGCATCTTCTCATTGTGTCCTGAACAGCGTGGATCCGTCCCGTGGATGGACTGGGCCGTAGTCTCAGAACAGTTCATCTGTTACAGTGTTATAAAGCTCAGAACTGGCCTGTGGGGATTGAAGGTCAGCACTCTCTGCTTGTTGCGGGACACTGTTCTGTCCTGCAGGGGGCGTCCACACGGGGTCTTGGAGCTAAATCTGTGCCACACAGTAAATGGGATCATCAGGTTTACAGATCTCTGTAGCTGCAGTGACGCAGGGCCTTATTCTGGAGCATCCCACACCCCCCACCACCACCATACACACCGCTGACATGGACATGGTCTGACCCTGACCCTGACCCTGTAAGACCTGGACTTCAGCAGATCCTGGCTCAGATCTGTTCCAAATTTCATCTGTCATCACAATGAGATGCTGATCAAAATTTTGGAAAACTGTTTGTTCCAGAATCAAGATCAACACCAGAATTGAATTCATCTTGTTTGTTGACAGGAATTATTGTTCCACCAAGATCAGCTGGAACCTGGATGAGAAACTGGTTGAAATGTTAACAAAAGGTTCTATTTTGTAATGTAAATAATAAAGATTAAAAAAAAAAAGACAGAATTCATGTCAGGATGTTAAAATAACAATAAAAAAAGTCTCTGTTGATAGAATTGATCATGAAGTTTTGTGAAGATCAACTGAAACGTTGTGGTAATCTGTCAAACGTAAACACGTGATCACGTGACATTTGGTGGAAGCAAAATTCTTTAAGATAAGTAGTTTTTTTTTATTTTTTTATGCAGGCCAGGTTCAATAATTGGTTCCAAACATATGGGTCCCTCACACGATTGTTTGGTGGGTTAGATGTGGCTCTCTGGCCGGACGTTTGGCACCACGAAGGGTCACAAATTTATGAGAGATTAAAGGGTTTTATATTTCGTTAAATCACTGAATAGTGAGACGTCGCTGCATTAAAGTGTGTAACCTACAGCAGCCTACAGGGGGCGACAGGGCGACGTGAGTTGAGGCTCTTACTTGCAGATTATGTTTGTTTTCCCCTTGAAATATATATAACGATAATCACGTGTTTTGTAAATTAATTTTAAGACATGTTATTTCATGGCGTAATCCGCTGGGCAAAACTGCGTAAAGGCGCGCGCATGGAGCCGTTGGAGAGCTGCGCACGCGGTCCGAGGTTCGCTCGGGCACACGGACGCGTAACGGTGAACGTGTTGATCTATAACAGATTTCGGGGAGGCGAGCTGGAGTTCGTGCGCGCGTCGAAGTTTCACCAACCGGATTATTGCCTAGTTACGGCAGGAGAATTTTTGAAATATGTAGGAGGAGCACGTAGAAATGCACCAGATTCCTCTGAGAGGTCGACTGTGCCAAAGTGCGACTTGAGGAGTTATTCATGCAAATTCATCAAGTTATAGGCGTGCCTTTTGGCGATGGAGTCACAGCCGGAAAAGCAAAGTTTCCGGATCATCAGCGACCTTCAGAGACGGTGACGCGCAGCGCTCGGACGCACCGAAGAATGTTTTAAAAGCGCCGAGAGAAAGTTGGTTCTGCTTTGGAGACACTCCGTGCGTCCACCCGCTCCGCTGCTGCGCCACCGGCTCCGCTGGACCTCCATACGCAGGATTATTGCGCAAACGGGAACGGCGCTGCGCCTGTATTTCTACGGATCAACGGCCAATTCTGACAACTTCAGACCCTCCGAGTCTTCAGGCACATGACATGACGCGCAGCCCTTGTGCGTAAAACCGCGGCTGGTGGTTTGCGTCACTTTTAATATAAAATAAACCTTTTTTTTCTTCCATCTCTGAGGACTTGTCGCGCAGCATGTCGGAGGACGACAGCAGCTGTATGTCTGACGCAGACGCCACCAACGTCAGCGTCCTCAGCTGGGAACAAGTGCAGCGCCTGGACGCCATCCTGACCGAGACCATCCCGATCCACGGCCGCGGGAACTTCCCCACTCTGGAGATGCAGCCGCGGCAGATCGTCAAAGTGGTGCGCAGCAGGATGGAGGAGAAGCTGATCTACGTCCGGGACGTCCGGTTAAACGGCTCCGCGGCCAGTCACATCCTGCACGAGGACAGCGGACTCGGCTACAAGGACCTCGACCTGATCTTTTACGCAGATATGAAAAGTGAAGCTGATTTCCAGATTGTGAAGGACATAGTTTTGGACTGTCTCCTGGACTTTTTGCCCGACTGTGTGAATAAAGAGAAAATAACCCCGTTAACGTTAAAGGTACACGCACACTAAGTTTTTGCACCTTTTTAAATGTTTTTCTTAATGTTTTATTTGCAAGTTTTTGACGTCTAATTGCATTTGCGCCATTTCGTCTTAACGACCATTAGGCACAGCTTAATGTGCTATTAGATTAGTTTAGTGGTAGTAAAATGTTACTTTTATGAGGTTAAGAGGATTGAAGTAAGCAGCTCAGCCACATGGATCTCAGGTCCAAGTCCGTTTACTATTGAGGTCAGCAGCGTTAAAACCAACTTATGACCAAGAATGTGGGTCATACAGGTGACAGCATGATTAAAAGTTCATAAAACTCTGCTGGATGTGATGATTAGAATGAATTTTGCACCATTTTGTTCATGATCTCTCTGCTCCCTCACAGGAAGTCTACGTGCAGAAGATGGTGAAGGTGTGCAACGACTCAGACCGCTGGAGTCTCATCTCACTCTCCAACAACCGCGGTAAGAATGTGGAGCTGAAGTTCGTGGACTCCCTTCGGCGGCAGTTTGAGTTCAGCGTTGACTCCTTCCAGATCAACCTCGACTCCCTGCTGCTGTTCTACAAGTGCTCCGAGAATCCCATGACTGAGACCTTCCACCCTACCATCATGGGTGAGAGCGTGTACGGGGATTTTGGCGAGGCCCTGGACCACCTACGTCACAAAATCATCTGCACCCGGAACCCGGAGGAGATCCGAGGCGGAGGTCTGCTGAAGTACTGCCACTTACTGGTGAGGGGTTTCCGGCCCGCCTCTGAGTCGGAGATGAAGTCGCTGCAGCGCTACATGTGCTCACGCTTCTTCATCGACTTCCCTGATATCGGTGAGCAGCAGCGAAAGCTGGAGTCCTACCTTCAGAACCACTTTGTGGGCCTGGAGGACCGCAAGTATGACTACCTGATGACCCTCCACGGGGTGGTCAATGAGAGCACGGTGTGCCTGATGGGACACGAGCGGCGGCAGACGTTGGGACTGATAGCCATGCTGGCTGTGCGCGTGCTGGCGGAGCAGAATGTCATCCCCAATGTGGCTAATGTCACCTGTTACTACCAACCTGCTCCTTATGTGGCAGATGGTAACTTCAGTAACTACTACATCGCACAGGTGCAACCGGTGTTTGCCTGCCAGCACGCTGCCTACTCCACCTGGCTGCCATGTAACTGAGTCACCCCAAGCAAAGTGGGAGGACGAGAGTGTGAGCTGGTTAACCCGGCGTGACCGAGCCTGAAATTTGCCCAGAAAAAAAGAATCTCCTCTTTAATGTTTTGCATCAAAGCTTGTTTGGTTCATACGTTGAGTATGAATGATACGAAAACACACCTGGCGTTCGGCTTATGTAGAAAATTCAGTCTCGATGTGAATCACATTCCTTAGCAGCGCCAACATGTGGGGGCCACAAAACTGAGCCGCAGGACCGTCACAGAAACAAGTGACTTAGAAAATGCTGAGAAGTGATGAGTCAGCGAGTTTAGACGGCGGCTTCACCCTCCTGCTGCCACCCAGCAACGTCCAACTGTGTGGTCAAACACTCTTTACTAGTTTGGTAACAAACTGGTGTCTTGCCTTGAAATTTGGAAGTAAGTGTGGCTGTTTGCAGACCAAAGATTTCGCTCTGTTTTTGTTTTTTTATTATTATTGTTTGTAATATTAAAACCCAGTTTTGTTGGGAAAAAAGTAGAATATGACATGAAGGTCTAATTTAAGTGCCTAATGCTTCCGTGTGGGCAGACAGAAGAACGAGCAGGTCACATGACTCCTTGTTGAGGCTTGTGACTGTGAAGTTGTGATTTGTGCACACTCGGTGCACGTGCACGTTTGCTTGCAGAACGGTAGCAGAGTCAAATTTGTAACTGAGAAAGTTGTTGCCAGATTGACGTTTGACTTGTGGAAAACGTCCTGACGGGTGCCGTGATCACGATGTCCAGACGACCAGCTGAATGGCGACACGTTTGGTTTGTGTTTGTGTCTTTTGTTTTTAGTTTTTTTTATGGTTTCCTGTATCGTTTGCACAGTCGTGCTCCAAAAAATCAGAGTGTGTTGAGGGAGAACCAGACAGACGCTGTTTGTTTCATCTTTTTTTTTTTTTTTTTTGGTTTGTTTTTGCTGACACACCTCAGATGATGAGACACTATTTGCTGTAGCACCCGAGCAGGGAATTCCTCAGCTACTGCCGAAGAGTTTGAACCCCGCGGGCTCAGATGTGCAGACACTTGCCCTGCGGCTGGACTCGAACCCTTCCAGAAAACACGGTGCCAAAAGGTGGCCCGCTGGTGTTGCTGCAGAAAGCGATGGCGAGGATGCAGATGACGGTGCACTTGAACGGGAGCGTGAGTCAGTCTGGATAGAAGGGTGCAGCTGGTGGGCGGGGTTTACCTCACCACTTCACTCCACAAAGTCCTAATTTAGGTCTGCTGCAGCTTTTTGGAGCTTTTTTTTAAAGGGAGACCAAAACGAAAAAAAATAAAAATCACACACGCGCTTCAAGACACTTGAAGGTGTTTCATTTGTGAGGTTGATTTATTTTATTTTATTTTATTGCTGCGTTTTCAGCTTCTTCACAGAGAAAACTGTGTTTAGCATAATTACTTCAGTTTCATCTGCTTTCTTAATGCTTAATGCATCAAAAATGTTAATTTATCTGAGAGGCTGAAGTGATGTGGCAGAAAATACTTTTTTTTTGGCTGAAAGCGTTGTTGTTGTTGCTGTTTGTCCGGGTTTGTTTTGTGGCTTGGATGGTTCAGGACGTGTCGTCAGTTATAATCAGTGAAGTCTGCTGGCTGACTAGTTGGCTCTGGGTCTCATTTAACTGTTTCTGCGGTCACGCTTTGAAAGAAAAAACAGATCCTGTCTCGTTTGTGTATATTTTTACGATTTGTTTTTTTGATAAATGTATCTCACACTGCAGATGTCGCGGTGCTTTTGAATCTGTGATCAAGCTTCAAACGATATGTTTCAGTAGCTTTTTTCTATGTGTCCAATAGGTCAAAAGGTTGATGTCGTCAATAAAATGTCTGAAAAACACGTCATGTTTTTCATCGTGTCTGATTTGATGCACAGAAAAATACGTGTTGTGATATTTGTCATAAATGCATTGACCGATAGTTGACTAATCAATCAACAGGGAAAAATGGACAATTATTTTGATCATCGATTAAGGGAAAAAAAAAATGCAGCTCCATTCTCACTTTCAGGTACATGCATCCCGGAAGGTCACGATTTATAACCGTGACAAACCGGCGTGTGAAGGTCACGATTTATAACCGTGACAAACCAGCGTGTGAAGGTCACGATTTATAACCGTGACAAACCGGTGTGTGAAGGTCACGATTTATAACCGTGACAAACCGACGTGTGAAGGTCACGATTTATAACTGTGACAAACCGACGTGTGAAGGTCATGATTTATAACCGTGACAAACCGGCGTGTGAAGGTCACGATTTATAACCGTGACAAACCGGTGTGTGAAGGTCACGATTTATAACCGTGACAAACCGACGTGTGAAGGTCACGATTTATAACCGCGACAAACCGACGTGTGAAGGTCACGATTTATAACCGTGACAAACCGACGTGTGAAGGTCACGATTTATAACCGTGACAAACCGACGTGTGAAGGTCACGATTTATAACTGTGACAAACCGACGTGTGAAGGTCATGATTTATAACCGTGACAAACCAGCGTGTGAAGGTCACGATTTATAACCGTGACAAACCGGTGTGTGAAGGTCACGATTTATAACCGTGACAAACCAACGTGTGAAGGTCACGATTTATAACTGTGACAAACCGACGTGTGAAGGTCATGATTTATAACCGTGACAAACCGGAGTGTGAAGGTCACGATTTATAACCGTGACAAACCGGTGTGTGAAGGTCACGATTTATAACCGTGACAAACCGACGTGTGAAGGTCACGATTTATAACCGCGACAAACCGACGTGTGAAGGTCACGATTTATAACCGTGACAAACCGACGTGTGAAGGTCACGATTTATAACCGTGACAAACCGACGTGTGAAGGTCACGATTTATAACTGTGACAAACCGACGTCTGAAGGCCACGATTTATAACCGCGACAAACCGGCATGTAAAGGTCACGATCTGTAACTCTGACAAACCGGCGTGTGAAGGTCACGATCTGTAACTCTGACAAACCGGCATGTAAAGGTCACGATCTGTAACTCTGACAAACCGGCGTGTGAAGGTCACGATCTGTAACTCTGACAAACCGGCGTGTTAAGGCCACGATTTATAACCGCGACAAACCGGCATGTAAAGGTCACGATCTGTAACTCTGACAAACCGGCATGTAAAGGTCACGATCTGTAACTCTGACAAACCGGCGTGTGAAGGTCACGATCTGTAACTCTGACAAACCAGCGTGTGAAGGTCACGATCTGTAACTCTGACAAACCGGCATGTAAAGGTCACGATCTGTAACTCTGACAAACCGGCATGTAAAGGTCACGATCTGTAACTCTGACAAACTGGCATGTAAAGGTCACGATCTGTAACTCTGACAAACCGGCATGTAAAGGTCACGATCTGTAACTCTGACAAACAGGCATGTAAAGGTCACGATCTGTAACTCTGACAAACCGGCGTGTGAAGGCCACGATTTATAACCGCGACAAACCGGCATGTAAAGGTCACGATCTGTAACTCTGACAAACCGGCATGTAAAGGTCACGATCTGTAACTCTGACAAACCGGCATGTAAAGGTCACAATCTGTAACTCTGACAAACTGGCATGTAAAGGTCACGATCTGTAACTCTGACAAACTGGCATGTAAAGGTCACGATCTGTAACTCTGACAAACCGGCATGTAAAGGTCACGATCTGTAACTCTGACAAACCAGCGTGTGAAGGTCACGATCTGTAACTCTGACAAACCGGCATGTAAAGGTCACGATCTGTAACTCTGACATATATCGGGAGTGAGATTGCATCAGAATTTTGGCTCTCTGTTGGGACTGTTTACACAGAGACTGCTACCTGCTGCTTTGGACTTGAACTAACAGTCTTTTTCAAGACTTTTTTACTTTTTTACCTTTTTACTTTTTTACTTTTTTACTGTGCTCCAACGCCTAAGGAAGACCTCTAACGGTCGAAACATCGCGACGGAGCACTTTTATCAGCTAACTTTCATCAGCGTTGGCAAGCTAACTAGCTTGCTAACGCTTTCGTTTTTATTTTTATTTATTTATTTATTTATTTTTTTTATTTATTTTTTTAAGCACTGTTGTCGTGCGTTATCGGTGCTGCTTCATGGCCTGTTTGGTGCCTTGATTGGGGCACTCCTTCTGCTGAATCACCTCTAAATTATTTACACATTATTCACTTTGTGTGTTTTTAGGAATCCGCTAGGTTGCGTAGCTACTAGCTCTTAGCCGATTTAGCATGGCGGCTTCTCCTGTCTCTCCCGTACTTTTCTGCTCTGGGTGTGAAATGTTTAGTTATTCCTCGGCCTCCTTTAGCAGTAATGGTACTTGTAATAAGTGCAGCTTATTCGTAGCTTTGGAGGCCAGGCTGGGCGAATTGGAGACTCGGCTCTGCACCGTGGAAAATTCTACAGCTAGCCAGGCCCCTGTAGTCGGTGCGGACCAAGGTAGCTTAGCCGCCGCTAGTTCCCCCCTGGCAGATCCCGGGCAGTCGGGAAAGCAGGCTGACTGGGTGACTGTGAGGAGGAAGCGTAGCCCTAAACAGAAGCCCCGTGTACACCGTCAACCCGTTCACATCTCTAACCGTTTTTCCCCACTCGACGATACACTCGCCGAGGATCAAACTCTGGTTATTGGCGACTCTGTTTTGAGAAATGTGAAGTTAGCGACACCAGCAACCATTGTCAATTGTCTTCCGGGGGCCAGAGCAGGCGACATCGAAGGACATTTGAAATTGCTGGCTAAGGCTAAGCGTAAATTTGGTAAGATTGTAATTCACGTCGGCAGTAATGACACTCGGTTACGCCAATCGGAGGTCACTAAAATTAACATTAAATCGGTGTGTAACTTTGCAAAAACAATGTCGGACTCTGTTGTTTTCTCTGGGCCCCTCCCCAATCAGACCGGGAGTGACATGTTTAGCCGCATGTTCTCCTTGAATTGCTGGCTGTCTGAGTGGTGTCCAAAAATGAGGTGGGCTTCATTGATAATTGGCAAAGCTTCTGGGGAAAACCTGGTCTTGTTAGGAGAGACGGCATCCATCCCACTTTAGATGGAGCAGCTCTCATTTCTAGAAATCTGGCCAATTTTCTTGGATCCTCCAAACTGTGACTGTCCAGCGTTGGGACCAGGAGGCAGAGCTGTGGTCTTACACACCTCTCTGCAGCTTCTCTCCCCCTGCCATCCCCTCATTACCCCATCCCCGTAGAGACGGTGCCTGCTCCCAGACCACCAATAACCAGCAAAAATTTATTTAAGCATAAAAATTCAAAAAGAAAAAATAATATAGCACCTTCAATTGCACCACAGACTAAAACAGTTAAATGTGGTCTATTAAACATTAGGTCTCTCTCTTCTAAGTCCCTGTTGGTAAATGATATAATAATTGATCAACGTATTGATTTATTCTGCCTAACAGAAACCTGGTTACAGCAGGATGAATATGTTAGTTTAAATGAGTCAACACCCCCGAGTCACACTAACTGTCAGAATGCTCGTAGCACGGGCCGAGGCGGAGGATTAGCAGCAATCTTCCATTCAAGCTTATTAATTAATCAAAAACCTAGACAGAGCTTTAATTCATTTGAAAGCTTGACTCTTAGTCTTGTCCATCCAAATTGGAAGTCCCAAAAACCAGTTTTATTTGTTATTATCTATCGTCCACCTGGTCGTTACTGTGAGTTTCTCTGTGAATTTTCAGACCTTTTGTCTGACTTAGTGCTCAGCTCAGATAAGATAATTATAGTGGGCGATTTTAACATCCACACAGATGCTGAGAATGACAGCCTCAATACTGCATTTAATCTATTATTAGACTCTATTGGCTTTGCTCAAAAAGTAAATGAGTCCACCCACCACTTTAATCATATCTTAGATCTTGTTCTGACTTATGGTATGGAAATAGAAGACTTAACAGTATTCCCTGAAAACTCCCTTCTGTCTGATCATTTTTTAATAACATTTACATTTACTCTGATGGACTACCCAGCAGTGGGGAATAAGTTTCATTACACTAGAAGTCTTTCAGAAAGCGCTGTAACTAGGTTTAAGGATATGATTCCTTCTTTATGTTCTCTAATGTCATATACCAACACAGAGCAGAGTAGCTACCTAAACTCTGTAAGGGAGTTAGAGTATCTCGTCTTTGAAGACAACTTTGGATGCTGTAGCTCCTCTGAAAAAGAGAGCTTTAAATCAGAAGTGTCTGACTCCGTGGTATAACTCACAAACTCGTAGCTTAAAGCAGATAACCCGTAAGTTGGAGAGGAAATGGCGTCTCACTAATTTAGAAGATCTTCACTTAGCCTGGAAAAAGAGTTTGTTGCTCTATAAAAAAGCCCTCCGTAAAGCTAGGACATCTTTCTACTCATCACTAATTGAAGAAAATAAGAATAACCCCAGGTTTCTTTTCAGCACTGTAGCCAGGCTGACAAAGAGTCAGAGCTCTATTGAGCTGAGTATTCCATTAACTTTAACTAGTAATGACTTCATGACTTTCTTTGCTAACAAAATTTTGACTATTAGAGAAAAAATTACTCATAAACATCCCAAAGATGTATCGTTATCTTTGGCTGCTTTCAGTGATGCCGGTATTTGGTTAGACTCTTTCTCTCCGATTGTTCTGTCTGAGTTATTTTCATTAGTTACTTCATCCAAACCATCAACATGTTTATTAGACCCCATTCCTGCCAGGCTGCTCAAGGAAGTCCTACCATTCTTTAATGCTTCAATCTTAAATATGATCAATCTATCTTTGTTAGTTGGTTATGTACCACAGGCCTTTAAGGTGGCAGTAATTAAACAATTACTTAAAAAGCCATCACTTGACCCAGCTATCTTAGCTAATTATAGGCCAATCTCCAACCTTCCTTTTCTCTCAAAGATTCTTGAGAGGGTAGTTGTAAAACAGCTAACTGATCACCTGCAGAGGAATGGTCTATTTGAAGAGTTTCAGTCAGGTTTTAGAATTCATCATAGTACAGAAACAGCATTAGTGAAGGTTACAAATGATCTTCTTATGGCCTTCGGACAGTGGACTTATCTCTGTGCTTGTTCTGTTAGATCTCAGTGCTGCTTTTGATACTGTTGACCATAAAATTTTATTACAGAGATTAGAGCATGTCATAGGTATTAAAGGCACTGCGCTGCGGTGGTTTGAATCATATTTGTCTAATAGATTACAGTTTGTTCATGTAAATGGGGAATCTTCTTCACAGACTAAAGTTAATTATGGAGTTCCATAAGGTTCTGTGCTAGGACCAATTTTATTCACTTTATACATGCTTCCCTTAGGCAGTATTATTAGACGGTATTGCTTAAATTTTCATTGTTACGCAGATGATACCCAGCTTTATCTATCCATGAAGCCAGAGGATACACACCAATTAGCTAAACTGCAGGATTGTCTTACAGACATAAAGACATGGATGACCTCTAATTTCCTGCTTTTAAACTCAGATAAAACTGAAGTTATTGTACTTGGCCCCACAAATCTTAGAAGCATGGTGTCTAACCAGATCCTTACTCTGGATGGCATTACCCTGACCTCTAGTAATACTGTGAGAAATCTTGGAGTCATTTTTGATCAGGATATGTCATTCAAAGCGCATATTAAACAAATATGTAGGACTGCCTTTTTGCATTTACGCAATATCTCTAAAATCAGAAAGGTCTTGTCTCAGAGTGATGCTGAAAAACTAATTCATGCATTTATTTCCTCTAGGCTGGACTATTGTAATTCATTATTATCAGGTTGTCCTAAAAGTTCCCTAAAAAGCCTTCAGTTAATTCAAAATGCTGCAGCTAGAGTACTGACGGGGACTAGAAGGAGAGAGCATATCTCACCCATATTGGCCTCTCTTCATTGGCTTCCTGTTAATTCTAGAATAGAATTTAAAATTCTTCTTCTTACTTATAAGGTTTTGAATAATCAGGTCCCATCTTATCTTAGGGACCTCGTAGTACCATATCACCCCAATAGAGCGCTTCGCTCTCAGACTGCAGGCTTACTTGTAGTTCCTAGGGTTTGTAAGAGTAGAATGGGAGGCAGAGCCTTCAGCTTTCAGGCTCCTCTCCTGTGGAACCAGCTCCCAATTCAGATCAGGGAGACAGACACCCTCTCTACTTTTAAGATTAGGCTTAAAACTTTCCTTTTTGCTAAAGCTTATAGTTAGGGCTGGATCAGGTGACCCTGAACCATCCCTTATTTATGCTGCTATAGACGTAGACTGCTGGGGGGTTCCCATGATGCACTGTTTCTTTCTCTTTTTGCTCTGTATGCACCACTCTGCATTTAATCATTAGTGATCGATCTCTGCCCCCCTTCACGGCATGTCTTTTTCCTGGTTTTTTCCCTCAGCCCCAACCAGTCTCAGCAGAAGACTGCCCCTCCCTGAGCCTGGTTCTGCTGGAGGTTTCTTCCTGTTAAAAGGGAGTTTTTCCTTCCCACTGTGGCCAAGTGCTTGCTCATAGGGGGTCGTTTTGACCGTTGGGGTTTTTCATAGTTGTTGTATGGCCTTGCCTTGCAATATGGAGCGCCTTGGGGCAACTGTTTGTTGTGATTTGGCGCTATATAAGAAAAAAAGTTGATTGAGTTGAAACCGGCGTGTGAAGGTCGCGATCTGTAACTCTGACAAACCGGCGTGTGAAGGTCACGATCTGTAACTCTGACAAACCGGCGTGTGAAGGCCACGATTTTTAACCGCCACAAACCGGCATGTAAAGGTCACGATCTGTAACTCTGACAAACCGGCGTGTGAAGGCCACGATTTATGACGGCGGCAAACCGGCATGTAAAGGTCACGATCTGTAACTCTGACAAACCGGCGTGTGAAGGCCACGATTTATGACGGCGGCAAACCGGCATGTAAAGGTCACGATCTGTAACTCTGACAAACCGGCGTGTGAAGGCCATGATCTGTAACTCTGACAAACCGGCGTGTGAAGGTCACGATCTGTAACTCTGACAAACCGGCGTGTGAACGCCACGATTTATAACCGCGACAAACCGGCATGTGAAGATCACGATCTGTAACTCTGACAAACCGGCATGTAAAGGTCACGATCTGTAACTCTGACAAACCGGCGTGTGAAGGTCACGATCTGTAACTGACAAACCGGTGTGTGAAGGTCACGATCTGTAACTCTGACAAACCGGCATGTAAAGGTCACGATCTGTAATTCTGACAAAACGGCGTGTGAAGGTCACGATCTGTAACTCTGACAAAACGGCGTGTGAAGGTCACGATCTGTAACTCTGACAAACTGGCGTGTGAAGGCCACGATTTATAACCGCGACAAACCGGCATGTAAAGGTCACGATCTGTAACTCTGACAAACCGGCGTGTGAAGGCCACGATTTATAACCGCGACAAACCGGCATGTAAAGGTCACGATCTGTAACTCTGACAAACCGGGGTGTGAAGGCCATGATTTATAACGGCGGCAAACCGGCATGTAAAGGTCACGATCTGTAACTCTGACAAACCGGCGTGTGAAGGCCATGATTTATAACCGCGACAAACCGGCATGTAAAGGTCACGATCTGTAACTCTGACAAAACGGCGTGTAAAGGTCACGATCTGTAACTCTCACAAACCGGCGTGTAAAGGTCATGATCTGTAACTCTGACAAACCGGCGTGTGAAGGCCACGATCTGTAACCGTGACAAACCGCCGTGTGAAGGCCACGATGTGTAACCGTGACAAACTGGCGCGTGAAGGTCACGATCTGTAACCGTGACAAACCTGCGCGTGAAGGTCACGATCTGTAACTCTGACAAAACGGCGTGTGAAGGTCACGATCTGTAACTCTCACAAACCGGCGTGTAAAGGTCATGATCTGTAACTCTGACAAACCGGCGTGTGAAGGCCACGATCTGTAACTGTGACAAACCGGCGTGTGAAGGCCACGATGTGTAACCGTGACAAACCGGCGCGTGAAGGTCACGATCTGTAACCGTGACAAACCTGCGCGTGAAGGTCACGATCTGTAACTCTGACAAAACGGCGTGTGAAGGTCACGATCTGTAACTCTGACAAAACGGCGTGTGAAGGCCACGATCTGTAACTCTGACAAAACGGCGTGTGAAGGTCACGATCTGTAACTCTGACAAAACGGCGTGTGAAGGTCACAATCTGTAACTCTGACAAACCGGCGTGTGAAGGTCACAATCTGTAACTCTGACAAACCGGCGTGTAAAGGTCACGATCTGTAACTCTGACAAACCGGCGTGTGAAGGCCACGATTTTTAACCGCCACAAACCGGCATGTAAAGGTCACGATCTGTAACTCTGACAAACCGGCGTGTGAAGGCCACGATTTATAACGGCGGCAAACCGGCATGTAAAGGTCACGATCTGTAACTCTGACAAACCGGCGTGTGAAGGCCATGATTTATAACCGCGACAAACCGGCATGTAAAGGTCACGATCTGTAACTCTGACAAAACGGCGTGTGAAGGTCACGATCTGTAACTCTGACAAACCGGCGTGTGAAGGTCACGATCTGTAACTCTGACAAACCGGTGTGTGAAGGTCACGATCTGTAACTCTGACAAACCGGCGTGTGAAGGCCACGATTTATAACCGCGACAAACCGGCATGTAAAGGTCACGATCTGTAACTCTGACAAACCGGCGTGTAAAGGTCACGATCTGTAACTCTGACAAACCAGCGTGTGAAGATCACGTTCTGTAACTCTGACAAACCGGCATGTAAAGGTCACGATCTGTAACTCTGACAAACCGGCGTGTGAAGGTCACGATCTGTAACTCTGACAAACCGGCGTGTGAAGGTCACGATCTGTAACTCTGACAAACCGGCATGTAAAGGTCACGATCTGTAACTCTGACAAAACGGCGTGTGAAGGTCACGATCTGTAACTCTGACAAACTGGCGTGTGAAGGCCACGATTTATAACCGCGACAAACCGGCATGTAAAGGTCACGATCTGTAACTCTGACAAACCGGCGTGTGAAGGCCACGATTTATAACCGCGACAAACCGGCATGTAAAGGTCACGATCTGTAACTCTGACAAACTGGGGTGTGAAGGCCACGATTTATAACGGCGGCAAACCGGCATGTAAAGGTCACGATCTGTAACTCTGACAAACCGGCGTGTGAAGGTCACGATCTGTAACTCTGACAAACCGGCGTGTGAAGGCCACGATCTGTAACTCTGACAAAACGGCGTGTGAAGGCCACGATCTGTAACTCTGACAAAACGGCGTGTGAAGGTCACGATCTGTAACTCTGACAAAACGGCGTGTGAAGGTCACAATCTGTAACTCTGACAAACCGGCGTGTGAAGGTCACGATCTGTAACTCTGACAAACCGGCGTGTGAAGGTCACGATTTTTAACCGCCACAAACCGGCATGTAAAGGTCACGATCTGTAACTCTGACGTGTGAAGGCCATGATTTATAACCGCGACAAACCGGCATGTAAAGGTCACGATCTGTAACTCTGACAAACCGGCGTGTAAAGGTCACGATCTGTAACTCTGACAAACCAGCGTGTGAAGATCACGTTCTGTAACTCTGACAAACCGGCATGTAAAGGTCACGATCTGTAACTCTGACAAACCGGCGTGTGAAGGTCACGATCTGTAACTCTGACAAACCGGCGTGTGAAGGTCACGATCTGTAACTCTGACAAACCGGCATGTAAAGGTCACGATCTGTAACTCTAACAAAACGGCGTGTGAAGGTCACGATCTGTAACTCTGACAAACTGGCGTGTGAAGGCCACGATTTATAACCGCGACAAACCGGCATGTAAAGGTCACGATCTGTAACTCTGACAAACCGGCGTGTGAAGGCCACGATTTATAACCGCGACAAACCGGCATGTAAAGGTCACGATCTGTAACTCTGACAAACTGGGGTGTGAAGGCCACGATTTATAACGGCGGCAAACCGGCATGTAAAGGTCACGATCTGTAACTCTGACAAACCGGCGTGTGAAGGCCATGATTTATAACAGCGACAAACCGGCATGTAAAGGTCACGATCTGTAACTCTGACAAAACGGCGTGTAAAGGTCACGATCTGTAACTCTCACAAACCGGCGTGTAAAGGTCATGATCTGTAACTCTGACAAACCGGCGTGTGAAGGCCACGATCTGTAACCGTGACAAACCGGCGTTTGAAGGCCACGATGTGTAACCGTGACAAACCGGCGCGTGAAGGTCACGATCTGTAACCGTGACAAACCTGCGCGTGAAGGTCACGATCTGTAACTCTGACAAAACGGCGTGTGAAGGTCACGATCTGTAACTCTGACAAACCGGCGTGTAAAGGTCATGATCTGTAACTCTGACAAACCGGCGTGTGAAGGCCACGATCTGTAACCGTGACAAACCGGCGTGTGAAGGCCACGATGTGTAACCGTGACAAACCGGCGCGTGAAGGTCACGATCTGTAACCGTGACAAACCTGCGCGTGAAGGTCATGATCTGTAACTCTGACAAAACGGCGTGTGAAGGTCACGATCTGTAACTCTGACAAAACGGCGTGTGAAGGCCACGATCTGTAACTCTGACAAAACGGCGTGTGAAGGTCACGATCTGTAACTCTGACAAAACGGCGTGTGAAGGCCACGATCTGTAACTCTGACAAACCGGCGTGTGAAGGTCACGATCTGTAACTCTGACAAAACGGCGTGTGAAGGCCACGATCTGTAACTCTGACAAACCGGCGTGTGAAGGCCACGATCTGTAACTCTGACAAAACGGCGTGTGAAGGTCACGATCTGTAACTCTGACAAAACGGCGTGTGAAGGCCACGATCTGTAACTCTGACAAAACGGCGTGTGAAGGTCACGATCTGTAACTCTGACAAAACGGCGTGTGAAGGCCACGATCTGTAACTCTGACAAACCGGCGTGTGAAGGCCACGATCTGTAACTCTGACAAACCGGCGTGTGAAGGTCACGATCTGTAACTCTGACAAAACGGCGTGTGAAGGTCACGATCTGTAACTCTGACAAAATGGCGTGTGAAGGCCACGATCTGTAACTCTGACAAACCGGCGTGTGAAGGCCACGATCTGTAACTCTGACAAACCGGCGTGTGAAGGTCACGATCTGTAACTCTGACAAAACGGCGTGTGAAGGTCACGATCTGTAACTCTGACAAAACGGCGTGTGAAGGTCACGATCTGTAACTCTGACAAAACGGCGTGTGAAGGTCACTATCTGTAACTCTGACAAAACGGCGTGTGAAGGTCACGATCTGTAACTCTGACAAAACGGCGTGTGAAGGTCACGATCTGTAACTCTGACAAAATGGCGCGTGAAGGCCACGATCTGTAACTCTGACAAAATGGCGCGTGAAGGTCACGATCTGTAACTCTGACAAACCGGCATGTAAAGGTCACGATTTGTAACTCTGACAAACCGGCGTGTGAAGGTCACGATCCGTAACTCTGACAAACCGGCATGTAAAGGTCACGATCTGTAACTCTGACAAAACGGCGTGTGAAGGTCACGATCTGTAACTCTGACAAACCGGCGTGTGAAGGCCACGATTTATAACCGCGACAAACCGGCATGTAAAGGTCACGATCTGTAACTCTGACAAACCGACATGTGAAGGCCACGATTTATAATGGCGGCAAACCGGCATGTAAAGGTCACGATCTGTAACTCTGACAAATCGGCCTGTGAAGGCCATGATTTATAACTCGACAAACCGGCATGTAAAGGTCACGATCTGTAACTCTGACAAAACGGCGTGTAAAGGTCACGATCTGTAACTCTCACAAACCGGCGTGTAAAGGTCACGATCTGTAACTCTGACAAACCGGCGTGTGAAGGTCACGATCTGTAACTCTGACAAAACGGCGTGTGAAGGCCACGATCTGTAACTCTGACAAACCGGCGTGTGAAGGCCACGATCTGTAACTCTGACAAACCGGCGTGTGAAGGTCACGATCTGTAACTCTGACAAAACGGCGTGTAAAGGTCACGATCTGTAACTCTCACAAACCGGCGTGTAAAGGTCACGATCTGTAACTCTGACAAACCGGCGTGTAAAGGTCACGATCTGTAACTCTGACAAACCGGCGTGTAAAGGTCACGATCTGTAACTCTGACAAACCGGCGTGTAAAGGTCACGATCTGTAACTCTCACAAACTGGCGTGTAAAGGTCACGATCTGTAACTCTGACAAACCGGCGTGTGAAGGTCACGATCTGTAACTCTGACAAAACGGCGTGTGAAGGCCACGATCTGTAACTCTGACAAAACGGCGTGTGAAGGCCACGATCTGTAACTCTGACAAACCGGCGTGTGAAGGTCACGATCTGTAACTCTGACAAACCGGCGTGTAAAGGTCACGATCTGTAACTCTGACAAACCGGCGTGTGAAGGTCACGATCTGTAACTCTGACAAACCGGCGTGTAAAGGTCACGATCTGTAACTCTGACAAAACGGCGTGTGAAGGCCACGATCTGTAACTCTGACAAAACGGCGTGTGAAGGTCACGATCTGTAACTCTGACAAAACGGCGTGTGAAGGCCACGATCTGTAACTCTGACAAAACGGCGTGTGAAGGCCACGATCTGTAACTCTGACAAAACGGCGTGTGAAGGCCACGATCTGTAACTCTGACAAAACGGCGTGTGAAGGTCACGATCTGTAACTCTGACAAAACGGCGTGTGAAGGCCACGATCTGTAACTCTGACAAACCAGTGTGTGAAGGCCACGATCTGTAACTCTGACAAAACGGCGTGTGAAGGTCACGATCTGTAACTCTGACAAAACGGCGTGTGAAGGCCACGATCTGTAACTCTGACAAAACGGCGTGTGAAGGCCACGATCTGTAACTCTGACAAAACGGCGTGTGAAGGTCACGATCTGTAACTCTGACAAACCGGCGTGTGAAGGCCACGATCTGTAACTCTGACAAACTGGCGTGTGAAGGTCACGATCTGTAACTCTGACAAAACGGCGCGTGAAGGCCACGATCTGTAACTCTGACAAAACGGCGCGTGAAGGCCACGATCTGTAACTCTGACAAAACGGCGCGTGAAGGTCACGATCTGTAACTCTGACAAAACGGCGCGTGAAGGTCACTATCTGTAACTCTGACAAAACGGCGCGTGAAGGCCACGATCTGTAACTCTGACAAAACGGCGTGTGAAGGTCACTATCTGTAACTCTGACAAAACGGCGTGTGAAGGTCACGATCTGTAACTCTGACAAAACGGCGTGTGAAGGTCACGATCTGTAACTCTGACAAAACGGCGTGTGAAGGCCACGATCTGTAACTCTGACAAAACGGCGTGTGAAGGTCACTATCTGTAACTCTGACAAAACGGCGCGTGAAGGTCACGATCTGTAACTCTGACAAACCGGCGTGTGAAGGTCACTATCTGTAACTCTGACAAAACGGCGCGTGAAGGTCACGATCTGTAACTGTGACAAACCGGCCGTTGATGTCTTCACCATAAGAGTTTTGAAACATGCGCCAGTCTGTGGTTCTGAAACAGTCCCTCAGCCTCTCAGTGGCCTCTTCAGTCCAGAGTTTCACTGACCTTTTCTGGACTGGCCTTTTAGTGCATCACGACTCTTAGCTTCATAGTGGAGTAGAGCAGAGAAGGATTTTCTTTCATCAAAACAGATCAAATCCAGGCTTGTATCTCAGATGTACCTTCTGGCAATTTGTAGCTAAACTTTCAGGTCGTCTTTTTAAGAAAATCCTCCTCTGTACCACTTCATCATGAAGATGGATAACTGGTGATATAAAATGCAAAGCTTGCACTGTGCACAATTTCTCCAGTCACAGCCACATAAGCCTATAACTTCTCCTGGGTTGTCTGGGTCTCTTGGTGGCTTTCCTCACTTTTCTCCTTCTTGCACAGTCACTCAGTTTTTGAGAACTGTCTACTCCATGCAGATTTACCACAGAGTGTCATACTGTTTGTATTTTTTTTTTTGTGTAATTGATATAAATAAAGTCCAAAACATATTCAGTGGCAGCTTCACCATCAGAGAGCCTCGTCCACAACCACCACAAAAGACTCCAAGCTGTCAGTGATGTTAAAGGGGGCAACACACAGTATTAAGAACAGGGGGATGTAAACTTTGGATCAGGGTCATTTGGGTAGTTTGTGTTGTCATTATGGTTTAAAAAGAGGAAACACAGTTGTTTGACAATAAATGGCTTCACACAACCACTAACCATGAGTGAAAAAAGTTTTTGTGTTGTCATTCATATTCTCTTAAAAATGACCAAAAAAACAAAAATTCTGCCAGGGTATGTAAACTTTTGAGCACAACTGTATGAATGTTGCACATCAGAGAAATGTTTTTATTTCTCTTTGTATCTATTTCACAATTCACAATTTACAGATACATTTCATGTCACTTGGAGGTTAAACTGGTTTATTCCAAATAATTACTTTATGGAGCCCGTTGACAACTTCAATGATTCATTCATTCATTTTCAGCCGCTTATCCGGGTCCGGATCATGCTGGCAGCAGACCAAACAGTTCCCAGGGCATCCTGAGGCATTCCCAAGCCAGCTGGGAAGTATAATCCCTCCAGCGTGTCTATCATGTGTCTTCCCCGGGGCCTCCTCTCAGTTGAACATGTCTGGAAGACCTCCCTCGAGAGATGACCACGGTGCAGCCTCATCAGGGAACCCGAACCACCTCAGCAAACTCTTTCGATGTGAAGAAGCAGCAGCTCAACTCAGAGTCCCTGCCGGATAGTTGAGCTCCTAACCCTGTCCAGGAGTGTGAGTCCAGATACCTGTTGGAGGACTCTCATTTCTGCCATTGACATCTTTTGGCACTAATTTCTGTTCCGATTTTGAAAGGGAAGGAATTGGACCTGACTTTTTTGAAAATAGTCAAAGTTCATACTACATACCAGTAACCTGTGTCACTTCGTCCCACTCTGGGCTTGAACACATAGTCCTCGGCATCGGAGACAGGCATTCAAACAAGGCTAAAACCTATGAACCCTAGCATCTGTCATTAGAATATTCTTTTTTGGCTTTGGGGTTGTGACATTTATTTAACTTCTTCTGCACAGCACCACCTGCTGGC
The DNA here is from genome assembly GCF_902500255.1 of Thalassophryne amazonica. Lineage (NCBI taxonomy): Eukaryota > Metazoa > Chordata > Actinopteri > Batrachoidiformes > Batrachoididae > Thalassophryne > Thalassophryne amazonica. Next base: position 118,402,480 of record NC_047109.1, on the reverse strand, counting down.
CTCTGTGATATACTATTTTATATCTGATATTGTCAAATACACAGAGTATGACTTCTAATTCACGACTGTTTGTGCGTGCAGACATCTTCTTCCCACACTTCCAGAAAGCTAAAACATCTCTGTGAACATCTCAAAACTGTCTTCTGCTGGAGAGTGTGACACTTTTTTCATGTGTTTCACACAGAAGATTCCTGATCCCTTAGCAAAAAGAAGTTTATTCAAGTGTACTATGAGTATACATATTTTTTTTTACTAAAATTGAGGAAGTATACTTGAAGGTGACTTTTTATAAATCATATTTTATATACTTAAGAATAGTATAGTGGAGTATACTTGGCTTGTACTGAAAAGTATTCTAAGTACATTAATACTAAGACTTACACTTATAATTTAATACTAAAACTTATACTATACTTTAGTATACTTTTTACGTCTTTCTGCCACAAAGTACTAACATTTATTATGCACTTGGAGCAAGATATTACCGCATATTGTACCTGCTTATCCACTGTCACATTCTTTTACATGAGAGCAGCCGGTCTGCACCAGTTAAATCCGATTATTCACGCTTTATGGATCATAATTCGACCTGAAGTCACAAATATTTAAAACATTCCAGATTGTTCGCCGCCTTGCTGCTTTCACCAGAGATTATGTCCAATCTCAGATATCTGGATACCTGATATTTTATGCGTTTGTTATTTTCAAAGTGTTTTTCTTTAATCTGTCTAAATTAGAGTCTGATTTTAAACATGTTTGAGAATCGAACCCCTTTTCAACATCGTTAAAATGTCACATTTTACCTTCTTAGAACTGGGATTAAAACATCTTTAAATGAACAAAACACAGGATTAAACTGGAGTTAAATTGACTTTTCAGTAATAAACCAAACTGGATATCTAATTTTAGACTTTTGGTTCTGAAAAAAAAAGTGATTTGAAGTTGTCTCCTTGTTTTCTGAGGTAATACATGAGCTGATTGATTGGTTGACTGATTGAATGATTGATTGATAATGGTGACAGTTGTAGGTCCAGTTGTTCTTCCAGTGGTATTTGACATTCAATGGCCTTTAAACAGGTTCCCTGCACAGGAAGGCAAATCCCTCCCATGGCCTGTCGGGCCCAACAGGTCCGGCCAGAAACCCGTCCAGAACTGGCTCTTGCTGAATGTGAGGGATTAACGTCCGCTGTTAAAAGGGGATGTTTGTGCTTTTGTACAGTGAACATATTTGTCTGCTCATCAAATCCTCTGAACAGCCTCCACACAGCGACAGCGGCGTGGCATCGAGCGGCGCTCGGGCCGAGCCTGGAAAAGACCAGAGCCCAGGGCCCGAACAGAACTCGTCACAACAGAGCTGACGGTCGCACAAATCACACGACCAACTGCTGCGAGGTTTCAGAGAGGAAGCAGAAGCAGCAATGCAGAGAGACGTGTATATACAGCAGGAATGATGGCGGCATTATCGCTTTCACTTAAGCTCATTTACAGCTAATTAATCTGAGCCCTGACAGGGCGAGTCAGCGCGCTGATCCAGACACATACGCATACAGATATTCCATTAGCCTGACCCACTTATATTCCTGAACTCCCACAAACCTTTTCACATGAGCGCTGCTGTTATTCAGAGAGGAAAACAGATAAATGACTAATTAAAAATGCAACACTCACAGAAAAATGAATTCATCAAGGGAAACCTGGGAATTGATCAATTGTAAATCTGTTGTCCTGGTAACAAATCCAATATCAACAAGTACAACAATAAAACAAATGAAAGACATCGGGGGGTAGATGGATTGAACCCTGAAGACCACAATATAAATGTACAAGTAAGTACAGAGTAACCAGAAAGTACTCACAGTGATTCACTTTATCCACATCTTATTATGTTACAGTCTTCTGCTAAAATGGAGTAAAAAAAAAAAAAAAATCACTCAAAATTCTACACACAGACCCCCATAATGACAACATGAAAAAGTTTTTTTGTTTTTGAAATTTTTGCTAATTTATTAAAAAATATTCTTAATAAAAAAAATCTTAAATCACGTGTCCATAAGTATTCACAGACTTTGTTCAATACTTTGTTGATGCACCTTTGGCAGCAATTCCAGCCTCAAGTCTTCTTGAATATGATGCCACAAGCTTGGTGCACCTATCTTTGGACAGTTTGGTCCATTCCTCTTTGCAGCACCTCTCAAGCTCCATCAAGTTGGTTGGGGAGTGTCGGTACAGACATTTTCAGATCTCTACAGAGATGTTCAGTCAGATTCAGGTCTGGGCTCTGGCTGGGCCACTCAAGGACATTCACAGAGTTGTCCTGAAGCTACTCCTTTGCCCGACCCTTTGCTTGCTTGCCTCTACTGGTGGTTGGCTCTCACTGCGGTATTGTATCACTTCCTGTTCCGGAGCACAGCGGTGTTTTTCTGTATCTGTTAGCTGTTTAATCTGCGCAGTTAGATTGATCTAGTTATCTAGATTACGATTTGTTTCCCAGTGTAATCTTTACGTGCCTTAACTAAAGCACTCCTTCTGCTGAATCACCTCTAAATTATTTACACATTATTCACTTTGCGTGTTTTTAGGAATCCGCTAGCTTAGCGTAGCTACTAGCTCTTAGCCGATTTAGCATGGCGGCTTCTCCTGTCTCTCCCGCACGTTTCTGCTCTGGGTGTGAAATGTTTAGTTATTCCTCGGCCTCCTTTAGCAGTAATGGTACTTGTAATAAGTGTAGCTTATTCGTAGCTTTGGAGGCCAGGCTGGGCGAATTGGAGACTCGGCTCCGCACCGTGGAAAATTCTACAGCTAGCCAGGCCCCTGTAGTCGGTGCGGACCAAGGTAGCTTAGCCGCCGTTAGTTCCCCCCTGGCAGATCCCGAGCAGCCGGGAAAGCAGGCTGACTGGGTGACTGTGAGGAGGAAGCGTAGCCCTAAACAGAAGCCCCGTGTACACCGCCAACCCGTTCACATCTCTAACCGTTTTTCCCCACTCGACGACACACCCGCCGAGGATCAAACTCTGGTTATTGGCGACTCTGTTTTGAGAAATGTGAAGTTAGCGACACCAGCAACCATAGTCAATTGTCTTCCGGGGGCCAGAGCAGGCGACATTGAAGGAAATTTGAAACTGCTGGTTAAGGCTAAGCGTAAATTTGGTAAGATTGTAATTCACGTCGGCAGTAATGACACCCGGTTACGCCAATCGGAGGTCACTAAAATTAACATTAAATCGGTGTGTAACTTTGCAAAAACAATGTCGGACTCTGTAGTTTTCTCTGGGCCCCTCCCCAATCAGACCGGGAGTGACATGTTTAGCCGCATGTTCTCCTTGAATTGCTGGCTGTCTGAGTGGTGTCCAAAAAATGAGGTGGGCTTCATAGATAATTGGCAAAGCTTCTGGGGAAAACCTGGTCTTGTTAGGAGAGACGGCATCCATCCCACTTTGGATGGAGCAGCTCTCATTTCTAGAAATCTGGCTAATTTTCTTAAATCCTCCAAACCGTGACTATCCAGGGTTGGGACCAGGAAGCAGAGTTGTAGTCTTACACACCTCTCTGCAGCTTCACTCCCCCTGCCATCCCCTCATTACCCCATCCCCGTAGAGACGGTGCCTGCTCCCAGACTACCAATAACCAGCAAAAATCTATTTAAGCATAAAAATTCAAAAAGAAAAAATAATATAGCACCTTCTACTGCACCACAGACTAAAACAGTTAAATGTGGTCTATTAAACATTAGGTCTCTCTCTTCTAAGTCCCTGTTGGTAAATGATATAATAATTGATCAACATATTGATTTATTCTGCCTAACAGAAACCTGGTTACAGCAGGATGAATATGTTAGTTTAAATGAGTCAACACCCCCGAGTCACACTAACTGTCAGAATGCTCGTAGCACGGGCCGGGGCGGTGGATTAGCAGCAATCTTCCATTCCAGCTTATTAATTAATCAAAAACCCAGACAGAGCTTTAATTCATTTGAAAGCTTGTCTCTTAGTCTTGTCCATCCAAATTGGAAGTCCCAAAAACCAGTTTTATTTGTTATTATCTATCGTCCACCTGGTCGTTACTGTGAGTTTCTCTGTGAATTTTCAGACCTTTTGTCTGACTTAGTGCTTAGCTCAGATAAGATAATTATAGTGGGCGATTTTAACATCCACACAGATGCTGAGAATGACAGCCTCAACACTGCATTTAATCTATTATTAGACTCTATTGGCTTTGCTCAAAAAGTAAATGAGTCCACCCACCACTTTAATCATATCTTAGATCTTGTTCTGACTTATGGTATGGAAATAGAAGACTTAACAGTATTCCCTGAAAACTCCCTTCTGTCTGATCATTTTTTAATAACATTTACATTTACTCTGATGGACTACCCAGCAGTAGGGAATAAGTTTCATTACACTAGAAGTCTTTCAGAAAGCGCTGTAACTAGGTTTAAGGATATGATTCCTTCTTTATGTTCTCTAATGCCATATAACAACACAGTGCAGAATAGCTACCTAAACTCTGTAAGGGAGATAGAGTATCTCGTCAATAGTTTTACATCCTCATTGAAGACAGCTTTGGATGCTGTAGCTCCTCTGAAAAAGAGAGCTTTAAATCAGAAGTGTCTGACTCCATGGTATAACTCTCAAACTCGTAGCTTAAAGCAGATAACCCGTAAGTTGGAGAGGAAATGGCGTCTCACTAATTTAGAAGATCTTCACTTAGCCTGGAAAAAGAGTCTGTTGCTCTATAAAAAAGCCCTCCGTAAAGCTAGGACATCTTTCTACTCATCACTAATTGAAGAAAATAAGAACAACCCCAGGTTTCTTTTCAGCACTGTAGCCAGGCTGACAAAGAGTCAGAGCTCTATTGAGCTGAGTATTCCATTAACTTTAACTAGTAATGAGTTCATGACTTTCTTTGCTAACAAAATTTTAACTATTAGAGAAAAAATTACTCATAACCATCCCAAAGACGTATCGTTATCTTTGGCTGCTTTCAGTGATGCCGGTATTTGGTTAGACTCTTTCTCTCCGATTGTTCTGTCTGAGTTATTTTCATTAGTTACTTCATCCAAACCATCAACATGTTTATTAGACCCCATACCTACCAGGCTGCTCAAGGAAGCCCTACCATTATTTAATGCTTCGATCTTAAATATGATCAATCTATCTTTGTTAGTTGGCTATGTACCACAGGCTTTTAAGGTGGCAGTAATTAAACCATTACTTAAAAAGCCATCACTTGACCCAGCTATCTTAGCTAATTATAGGCCAATCTCCAACCTTCCTTTTCTCTCAAAAATTCTTGAAAGGGTAGTTGTAAAACAGCTAACTGATCATCTGCAGAGGAATGGTCTATTTGAAGAGTTTCAGTCAGGTTTTAGAATTCATCATAGTACAGAAACAGCATTAGTGAAGGTTACAAATGATCTTCTTATGACCTCGGACAGTGGACTCATCTCTGTGCTTGTTCTGTTAGACCTCAGTGCTGCTTTTGATACTGTTGACCATAAAATTTTATTACAGAGATTAGAGCATGCCATAGGTATTAAAGGCACTGCGCTGCGGTGGTTTGAATCATATTTGTCTAATAGATTACAATTTGTTCATGTAAATGGGGAATCTTCTTCACAGACTAAAGTTAATTATGGAGTTCCACAAGGTTCTGTGCTAGGACCAATTTTATTCACTTTATATATGCTTCCCTTAGGCAGTATTATTAGACGGTATTGCTTAAATTTTCATTGTTACGCAGATGATACCCAGCTTTATCTATCCATGAAGCCAGACGACACACACCAATTAGCTAAACTGCAGGATTGTCTTACAGACATAAAGACATGGATGACCTCTAATTTCCTGCTTTTAAACTCAGATAAAACTGAAGTTATTGTACTTGGCCCCACAAATCTTAGAAACATGGTGTCTAACCAGATTCTTACTCTGGATGGCATTACCCTGACCTCTAGTAATACTGTGAGAAATCTTGGAGTCATTTTTGATCAGGATATGTCATTCAAAGCGCATATTAAACAAATATGTAGGACTGCTTTTTTGCATTTACGCAATATCTCTAAAATCAGAAAGGTCTTGTCTCAGAGTGATGCTGAAAAACTAATTCATGCATTTATTTCCTCTAGGCTGGACTATTGTAATTCATTATTATCAGGTTGTCCTAAAAGTTCCCTAAAAAGCCTTCAGTTAATTCAAAATGCTGCAGCTAGAGTGCTGACGGGGACTAGAAGGAGAGAGCATATCTCACCCATATTGGCCTCTCTTCATTGGCTTCCTGTTAATTCTAGAATAGAATTTAAAATTCTTCTTCTTACTTATAAGGTTTTGAATAATCAGGTCCCTTCTTATCTTAGGGACCTCGTAGTACCATATCACCCCAATAGAGCGCTTCGCTCTCAGACTGCAGGCTTACTTGTAGTTCCTAGGGTTTGTAAGAGTAGAATGGGAGGCAGAGCCTTCAGCTTTCAGGCTCCTCTCCTGTGGAACCAGCTCCCAATTCAGATCAGGGAGACAGACACCCTCTCTACTTTTAAGATTAGGCTTAAAACTTTCCTTTTTGCTAAAGCTTATAGTTAGGGCTGGATCAGGTGACCCTGAACCATCCCTTAGTTATGCTGCTATAGACGTAGACTGCTGGGGGGTTCCCATGATGCACTGTTTCTTTCTCTTTTTGCTCTGTATGCACCACTCTGCATTTAATCATTAGTGATCGATCTCTGCTCCCCTCCACAGCATGTCTTTTTCCTGGTTCTCTCCCTCAGCCCCAACCAGTCCCAGCAGAAGACTGCCCCTCCCTGAGCCTGGTTCTGCTGGAGGTTTCTTCCTGTTAAAAGGGAGTTTTTCCTTCCCACTGTAGCCAAGTGCTTGCTCACAGGGGGTCGTTTTGACCGTTGGGGTTTTACATCATTATTGTATGGCCTTGCCTTACAATATAAAGCGCCTTGGGGCAACTGTTTGTTGTGATTTGGCGCTATATAAAAAAAAAATTGATTGATTGATTGATTGATATCTTGGCTGTGTGCTTAGGGTCATTGTCCTGCTGAAAAACATCCCCACAGCATGATGCTGCCACCACCATGCTTCACTGTAGGGATGGTGCCTGGTTTCCCCCAAACATTATGCCAAAGAGTTCAAAGAGGACCTTATATGTAGACAGGTGTGTGTGTTTCCATTTCATGTCCAATCAACTGAATTGACCCCAGGTGGACTCTAATTAAGTTGTAGAAACATCTCAAGGATGATCAGTGGAAACAGGAGACACCTGAGCTCAACTTAGAGCTTCATGACAAAGACTGTGAATACTTATATACGAGGGCTGTCAATAAAGTATAGGTCCTTTTTATTTTTTTCAAAAACTATATGGATTTCATTCATATGTTTTTACGTCAGACATGCTTGAACCCTCGTGCGCATGCGTGAGTTTTTCCACGCCTGTCGGTGACGTCATTCGCCTGTGAGCACTCCTTGTGGGAGGAGTCGTCCAGCCCCTCGTCGGAATTCCTTTGTCTGAGAAGTTGCTGAGAGACTGGCGCTTTGTTTGATCAAAATTTTTTCTAAACCTGTGAGACACATCGAAGTGGACATGGTTCGAAAAATTAAGTTGGTTTTTGTTGAAAATTTTAACGGCTGATGAGAGATTTTGAGGTGATACTGTCGCTTTAAGGACTTCCCACGGTGCGAGACGTCATGCAGCGCTCTCAGGCGCCGTCGTCAGCCTGTTTCAAGCTGAAAACCTACACATTTCAGGCTCTATTGATCCAGGACGTCGTGAGAGAACAGAGAAGTTTCAGAAGAAGCCGGTTTCAGCATTTTATCCGGATATTCCACTGTTAAAGGAGATTTTTTTAATGAAAGACATGCGGACGGGTCCGCGAGTCGGGATGCAGCCGGCGCGGTGCGGCGGCACAGGAAAAACACCTCCGTGTTGATAATCATTTGTAAAATCCAGGCGGCTTTTGATGGCTTTCAGTGGAGTGAGTATATGAGAAATTGTTTAACAGCTGGACATGTTCCAACTTGTCCTTAAGGCTTCCAACAGAGGTGTTTTTCCTGTGGCGGTGCGTCGCGGCGGCTGCAAGCCGACGCTGCAATCCGCCCGCACGTCTTTCATTAAAAAAAATCTCCTTTAACAGTGGAATATCCGGATAAAATGCTGAAACCGACTTCTTCTGAAACTTCTCTGTTCTCTCACGACGTCCTGGATCAATAGAGCCTGAAATGTGGAGGTTTTCAGCTTGAAACAGGCTGACGACGGCGCCTGAGAGCGCTGCACGACGTCTTGCTCCGTGGGAAGTCCTTAAAGCGACAGAATCACCTCAAAATCTCTCATCAGCTGTTAAAATTTTCACCGAAAACCATCTTAATTTTTCGAACCATGTCCACTTTGATGTGTCTCACAGGTTTAGAAAAAATTTTGATCAAACAAAGCGCCAGTCTCTCAGCAACTTCTCAGACAAAGGAATTCCGACGAGGGGCTGGACGACTCCTCCCACAAGGAGTGCTCACAGGTGAATGACGTCACCGACAGGCGTGGAAAAACTCACGCATGCGCACGAGGGTTCAAGCATGTCTGATGTAAAAACATATGAATGAAATCCATATAGTTTTTGAAAAAAATAAAAAGGACCGTTACTTTATTGACAGACCTCGTACATGCAATTTTCTAGGTTTTTTTATTATTATTATTAATAAATGTCTTGTGAGTAGAATTTTAGATGGAAAAATGAATTTCATCCATTTCAGAATAAGGCTGTAACATAATAAAATGTGGATAAAGTGAAGTTCTGTGAATACCTTCTGGATGCTCTGTATAATGAAACTAACCTCCTGAGACCCTGCGTTCACATATGGGGCATAATTTCCCCATAAATCTATAAACTGAAAACAAAATGTTTAACTTGATGTAATAAGTTTTGGATCACCCTATTGGTTGTGGAGATATCATGGAAAATAGATAGTTTTTGGACAATTATTACATCATTTCATGATGCTTTTGTGACATCATCATAAAGTCACTCACACCATTTCATCAGGCAATGATGTAATGATGATGTCCTGCCCTGCTGGTTGTGGAGATGACTTGGAAAAGATGTTTGCTGACTTTTTTCTTTATGACTTTGATCTTTGACCGATGTGCTCAAAAATGAATAATCTGGAGACATCCACCTGAGGAATATTCCCACCAACTTTGGTGGGAATCCCGAGTTTTGTGCCGTCGGGTCACATGAGCGATCACTCGGTGGTCCTGCTGGTGTGCAGAGTCAGGAATCTGTACAGGACAAACAGAGTGTTTTTGAATATTTAAACCCTGTGTGGCTTTTCTTCGTCCCTGTTTTAGAAGCTGTGCTCAGACTGAAGTGAGTGACGGCACTGACGGGTCAAACTCTCACTTCCTCAGCCTCAGTCCTCTGAACGTGTTGGATTTTGTTCTTTGCGGTTGTGCTGGCAGCGAGCCTGGCCCTGTGGATCCGCCTGGCTTCACGCCCACCGGCGACGCTGTAATTGTGTGTTTACGTTTGAGTCACGCTTGCATAGTTCAGGCGCTTGTCATTCCGGGATCCTCATGGTCGTGTCAGCTGCTCTCTAATGGCTTTTCCACTGCGAGCGCTGGAGAGCCGCCGGCTGCTTCCTGGGACTGCTCACCATTTCTTTCCTCTCCGTTTGCATGAAGAATTTTTCCAAATGAAACATTTTATGGAAGAAGCAGGAGTTGTTTGGAAGACGGCTTGACACAACTGGCCTGCCGGGTCGGGTCGGGTCAGCGTCCGGTCCGGTGGAGAGCAGGTGGAGACCGCGGCCAAGCCAAAATATGGCAGTGATTTATTATGTGGCTTCGAGTCCAAAATCCCTACAATAAGATTATCTCATCATTTTTTCTCCCCCACTCATGTAAGAAGTGTGTGAGAACGATGAGCAGGGAACTCGCGCGCGCACACACACACACACACACACATCATGAAGAGCCTGTAAACAAATTCCAGAGGGGTCAGTTTGTACAAACGCTAAAGCAGCACTCATCATGCACGTTAACGGCCAATCAGGCGGATAAAGTCAGTGGATGCTGACGGACAGCGGGACATCCAGCACGCCATGATTAATCAACATGGCCGCTATCGCCTGCTACAGCACAGCTGTCAGCCCGGCGCCAGCAACACACCGGATTCTAGTCAGACTTAATCTGACACTGACAATAACAACATCACTCAAACGCATCGCCTGTTTGGAAAGGTGATGCGTTTGTGGGTTTTTTTTTTCTTTTCAAAAATACACAGTTTTGTGTAAAAATACAAAACGCATGTAAAATCTGTGCACATCACAACACGCACAAAAAGTGCTGTTTGTGTGTTATGATAATTCTCCATCTGTCTTTTCTGTTCACCACTGAATTTGAAGTGTTGTTGCCGTGGTACGGTGGCTGGGAAGTGCAAATCAATCAGTCGTGAAAACAAAGTAAATGAGACAAAAAGACCTTTTGACTTTTCATTTGTCTGTTTATTTGTTTGCTAGTTTGTTCACCTTAAATTTGGGCTGTTTTCCTTTAAGAACGGTCAGTCAGAGAGCAAAAAGGACATAACTGTGTGATCAAACCTTATAATATAAAGCTGTGGACTGAGCATCGACGTAGGTTGATGTAAATATATGGTATCGATTGTATGCGATACATCAGAGTTCAAACTGCTTGAGATGAGTAAGTCCAATAAGTTAAAGGTAAGTTTTTTTTTATAAGTTAAGAGCACGTTGAAGCTCGCTGATGTTCGTCCTGATAAGCTGAGCTCCTCAAAACATTTTGGACATGCTGAAAATTTTCAACGAGTGCCAGCGTGTGGCTCACACATCCCGCACATGCTGGACATAAGTTGTAGGTAAATTATGTGGTTGTTGACACACGTTTCTTGTAATTTATTCATGAGTCTAAATACGTCCTTTAATGCTGTCCACTGATTGACTGAAAGCTGCGTCCTGCAACTGTTTCATTCACACACGGAGCAAATCTGACCTGTTCATTTCAGTCCAATTCACTATCACAGACAGATGTGAATCCACATAAAGCTCCTGATTTTTCAAAATGACATCTGGAAATCCTTTAATTCATGGCTGGAAATGCAGCTTTTAAAGCAAGTCCCTCTGTGGTTTTTCCTGCTGCAGGTGCGTTTCTCATGCTGGTGCTGTGAGCTGAACTCAGAAGTGCTGTGATGATTTAAACTTTTAAAGCGTCATCGCTGTCAGTGTGATCATCAGAGGACCTGATCGATCAGAGTGATCACACCTGATTAATGCACTGTAACTCTTTAAAGCGTCATCGCTGTCGATGTGATCATCAGACAGCTTGATCGATCAGACTGATCAGGCCTGATTAATGCGCTGTAACTCTTTAAAGCATCATCGCTGTCGGTGTGATCATCAGAGGACCTGATCGATCAGAGTGATCACGCCTGATTAATGCGCTGTAACTCTTTAAAGCGTCATCGCTGTCGGTGTGATCATCAGAGGACCTGATCGATCAGAGTGATCACGCCTGATTAATGCACTGTAACTCTTTAAAGCGTCATCGCTGTCGGTGTGATCATCAGAGGACCTGATCGATCAGACTGATCACGCCTGATTAATGCGCTGTAACTCTTTAAAGCGTCATCGCTGTCGGTGTGATCATCAGATGACCTGATCGATCAGAGTGATCACGCCTGATTAATGCGCTGTAACTCTTTAAAGCGTCATCGCTGTCGGTGTGATCATCAGAGGACCTGATCGATCAGAGTGATCAGGCCTGATTAATGCGCTGTAACTCTTTAAAGCGTCATCGCTGTCGGTGTGATCATCAGATGACCTGATCGATCCGACTGATCAGGCCTGATTAATGCGCTGTAACTCTTTAAAGCGTCATCGCTGTCGGTGTGATCATCAGATGACCTGATCGATCCGACTGATCAGGCCTGATTAATGCGCTGTAACTCTTTAAAGCGTCATCGCTGTCGGTGTGATCATCAGAGGACCTGATCGATCAGACTGATCACGCCTGATTAATGCGCTGTAACTCTTTAAAGCATCATCGCTGTCGGTGTGATCATCAGAGGACCTGATCGATCCGACTGATCAGGCCTGATTAATGCGCTGTAACTCTTTAAAGCGTCATCGCTGTCGGTGTGATCATCAGAGGACCTGATCGATCAGACTGATCACGCCTGATTAATGCGCTGTAACTCTTTAAAGCGTCATCGCTGTCGGTGTGATCATCAGAGGACCTGATCGATCAGACTGATCACGCCTGATTAATGCGCTGTAACTCTTTAAAAGCGTCATCGCTGTCGGTGTGATCATCAGAGGACCTGATCGATCAGACTGATCACGCCTGATTAATGCGCTGTAACTCTTTAAAGCGTCATCGCTGTCGGTGTGATCATCAGATGACCTGATCGATCAGAGTGATCACGCCTGATTAATGCGCTGTAACTCTTTAAAGCGTCATCGCTGTCGGTGTGATCATCAGAGGACCTGATCGATCAGACTGATCACGCCTGATTAATGCGCTGTAACTCTTTAAAGCGTCATCGCTGTCGGTGTGATCATCAGAGGACCTGATCGATCAGACTGATCACGCCTGATTAATGCGCTGTAACTCTTTAAAGCGTCATCGCTGTCGGTGTGATCATCAGAGGACCTGATCGATCAGACTGATCACGCCTGATTAATGCGCTGTAACTCTTTAAAGCGTCATCGCTGTCGGTGGTGATCATCAGAGGACCTGATCGATCAGACTGATCACGCCTGATTAATGCGCTGTAACTCTTTAAAGCGTCATCGCTGTCGGTGTGATCATCAGAGGACCTGATCGATCAGAGTGATCACGCCTGATTAATGCGCTGTAACTCTTTAAAGCGTCATCGCTGTCGGTGTGATCATCAGATGACCTGATCGATCCGACTGATCAGGCCTGATTAATGCGCTGTAACTCTTTAAAGCGTCATCGCTGTCGGTGTGATCATCAGAGGACCTGATCGATCAGAGTGATCACGCCTGATTAATGCGCTGTAACTCTTTAAAGCGTCATCGCTGTCGGTGTGATCATCAGAGGACCTGATCGATCAGACTGATCACGCCTGATTAATGCGCTGTAACTCTTTAAAGCGTCATCGCTGTCGGTGTGATCATCAGAGGACCTGATCGATCAGACTGATCACGCCTGATTAATGCGCTGTAACTCTTTAAAGCGTCATCGCTGTCGGTGTGATCATCAGAGGACCTGATCGATCAGAGTGATCACGCCTGATTAATGCGCTGTAACTCTTTAAAGCGTCATCGCTGTCGGTGTGATCATCAGAGGACCTGATCGATCAGACTGATCACGCCTGATTAATGCGCTGTAACTCTTTAAAGCGTCATCGCTGTCGGTGTGATCATCAGATGACCTGATCGATCAGAGTGATCACGCCTGATTAATGCGCTGTAACTCTTTAAAGCGTCATCGCTGTCGGTGTGATCATCAGAAGACCTGATCAATCAGACTGATCACGCCTGATTAATGCACTGTAACTCTTTAAAGGGTCTTTAAGGGTCTTTAAAGGGTCATCGCTGTCGGTGTGATCATCAGAGGACCTGATCGATCAGAGTGATCACGCCTGATTAATGCGCTGTAACTCTTTAAAGCATCATCGCTGTCGGTGTGATCATCAGAGGACCTGATCGATCAGACTGATCACGCCTGATTAATGCGCTGTTTAAACATTTAAAGCGCCATCGCTGTCAGTGATCACCACGACAGCAGATCAGCACTTCCTTCAGATCACACCTGATCGCGGTCAACTGGCGCTTTAAAAGTTTAAATCATCACAGTGTTTCATTATTCAGGTCTGATCAGATGACAGTGATGGCACTTTAAAGTTTAAAGAGTTGCACGGCAGCGTTTCCCACAGCCAGTCCACTCATCAGCAGTCTGTACACAATGAAAATGGTCCACCAAGATAAAAAATGAAAATAAGAAAGTAAAATAATGTTAAATTACTATGTTTCTGACTGCACCACGTGTGTAGTACCAACCTGAACCACTGGGTGGAAATGGGGCTGTCGTCAAGGTGTGACGGGGCCTTTAGTAGAATATCAAGAACACAAACTTCTGTATTCTCGAGATCAATGAATCTATTGAATGATCAATGTAATTTACAACAGCAGTAAATAATATGTTTGTCACCATTAATGAGCGAAGCTCCTCACCCACCCGCCCTCTTGACCCCCCCACCATTTGAAGCATTTTTCTTTATTTGCCTCACACTTGCCTGGAAGCTCCTCACCATCTCACCGTGTCATTTAGGTCCTTCAGACTTTTTAACCAAAACCCTTCAGCTTCTGTACACCAGTGATCACAACTTGATCGCAACAAAAGTCAAAAATTTGATTCAGAGAAATAAATTGGGAGGAAACGCAGCCTAGAATAATTAATTAATTCTGTAGGTTATTTTCACACTTACGCAAATATTCTACTTGTGATTTAAAGAACAGTGGTGATTCTCGATCGATTTTGATGTCGTCACAGCCGACAGAAATCTGAATGGTGCTCAGTGGCCAATGTCAATCAATCAGTCGACATTTATTTATAAAGTGCTTTACAGCAGCCAGACGGTGTCCAAAGGGCTTTAGAGTAAAATCAATGATTCACAAAAATAAAACAGACATACAAAAAATTCAAAACAGCACAAAAAACAAAACATGTCACAGCACCTCGAGGTACTAAACTCCAGCTTAACTTTTAGTTTGTTTTTAAATTGTTTGGGCTCTACGCACTAACTTTGAAATCTGTTTTCGGTCGGTTGCACATCCGGCCACTCTGTGAGGTTTTAGCAATGCCAGCGACTGATATTATGCGGAAGCAAACTGGAAGTGATGTCACTGTGACCAGGTCCTCACGGAGGATGAAACAGATGGTGTGGCACAGCGCCCACATTCAAAATGGCAGCGCCCTTGGTTCCAGGGGTCCTCATGTCAGATGACGTGGATGGTCCAGTAGGGCAGCGCAGTCTCATATGAATTTGTGTATGATGTTGCGGGATTTGACCACATCTGGCAACTTGCTTCTGACTGATTGTTTGTTGCTGTGACGCTACTCTGAACTTCACACGGTTGTATACGCTTCTTTTATTTCTGTTTAGCACTCTTCTGGTTATTAATTGTATCTACTCTGAACGTGATTTAACAACAGTCCTGTTGTGAATCGCTAGCGGTTAGCATTCGCTGGTGGTTAGCATTCACTAGCGGTTAGCTTTCGCTAGCTAGGGCGACCCCTCCCCTCTCCATCGTTACTTTTTATAGCTGTTTCTTTTTTACTCGTTTAATACTTCTGTTCGTTTTTCAGTCGAACTGCTGTGAATTTTAAGTAATTATTTTACTCCTGTGTAAAATCTTAGGAGCAGCTAGCATTTTCGCTAGAGGTTAGCTTGCGTTAGCTATTTCGGACCCCCGTCATCATTTTTTTCATTTCATTTTCTTACACTCCTGTTAGTTAATTAACTGTTTAGTGTATTTTATAGCTGCTGCTTTTTTACCTGTTTAATACTTCTGTTAATTTTTCAGTGTAACTGCTGTGAATTTTAATTAATTTATTTGCATCTGTGTGAGCTTTAGGAGTGGTTAGCTTATCCATTATTGGTTAGCTCATGTTTGCTTGGCTACATTCTTGAATTTCTTAGTGCACAAAGTACACTACTAATTCTACTTTACACCCTCCGTAAATCTTGCGTGATGTTGGAAGATAGGGTGGCTCTCTTAGAAAGCCGTGTCCGTAAGTTAGATCAGCTTCTTAGCTCAGTGGAGTTAGATGTTACGGGCACTCCAGATGAGGTTAGTGTTGGGCCGGCTAGCGAGCCCATTAGCATCAACTTAGAAATGCCGGCTGTGGAGGACAGCTTTCGGACTGTGGCTAGGCGGAGGAAGCCCTGTAGGGCTTGGTGCCCGGTTGTGGCACCCCGATCACACTCGCCAGTGTGAACTGTGAATCGGTTCTCCCCCTTGGATTTACCTGATGTGAATTCTCTGAGCCCACAAGTGACTTCCACTCCTGTCTCCAGGCTGAAACACCGGACTTTAGTGATAGGGGATTCTATCACCCACAAAGTCAGGTTACAGACGCTGGCTGACGTTAAATGTATTCCTGGGGCCAGAGCTGCTGACATTGCATCTCATCTTAGGGTGCTAATGCTGCAGAAGCGAAGACAGATGAAGGAACATGACATGAGATACAGTCACATAGTTATTCACATTGGCACCAATGATATCAGGATGAAGCACTCAGAGGTCACAAAAATGGACATAGAGAGGACTTGTGACCTTGCCAGAAAGATGTGTCGGCATCGATTAATAGTCTCTGGTCCCCTCCCCTCCCGGGGTACTGATGAGGCGTTTAGCAGACTGACATCATTAAATAGGTGGTTGGCGCAGTTTTGTAGACAACAAGGCTTGAGCTTTATTGATAACTGGCCTTCGTTCTGGGGCCGCTGTGGCTTGCTGATGCCGGATGGCCTCCACCCTACTGGGGAAGGCACCGCCATCTTGTCTGCGAACATAGATAGAGCTCTACAGGGAGCGTAACATCAGGAATCTACAACAGGCCATGGAGCAGGTGATTAGAGACCCTGCAAGGCTTATGACAAATGTGGGTGTGGAATCCATTAGCTTAGCAGGGAATTTAGTGCAGAAAATCCACTATGGTGATAGTGCAGTTTATTTGCCAGGGAGGGAATTTCAACAAGTTGAGACTGTGGCCTGCTTCCGTAGTCGTGTCCATAAAAATCATAGAGGGATATGCTTTCCAAACTTAATACCCATTACTATATTGGATGATGCTGAAATTGAGGATGGCCCAGTGGTTGTTCCAGCGATAGCAAAGATTTCGTGTCTGCTACCTACAACGCGCGTGGAATGTCTCAAACCTAAAACTACTTCTAGGCATCTTATATATGCTACTCTGGAACCACCCCTAAACCCACTGAGGTCCTTAGACTGGGTCTCATTAACAAAAATCATTTTGTTGAACAATGATCTAATTATTGATCATCACTTCGATATGATTGGGCTATGTGAAACCTGGCTTAAACCTACAGCTGTCCTCCCCTTAATGAGGCCTGTCCACCAGCATATACATTTAGTCACGTCCCTCGTGATGCGAAGCAAGATGGGGGTGTTGCTCTTATTTATTATTCTAAGTTGAGCCTATTAGCTGTTGGGGGTTACAAATATCATTCGTTTGAGCATCTGATTCTTCACTCTGCTCAGGATATTACACATTGCCAAGGTCAGAAGAATAAAAATCAGTCGTATTACTTTGTCACTGTATATAGGCCTCCTGGCCCATATTCTGAATTCTTAGATGAATTTGGTGCGTTTATCTCTAACTTGTTAACTAGTGTAGATAACATTTTGATCATTGGTGACTTTAACGTTCATATAAATAAGCCTTCTGTGTTATGTGTCGGACGCAGCCCGGAGAACCGACCAGCGTTTGAAGGACCCAGTATGAAATAAGCAGAGCACGGTACAAAGGATAACAGAATTAATAAACATAACAGTGAAGTGATACGAAAACAACAAAAGAGTGTGCGGTCTGGCGTGGTGGATTGCGGTGCGCTTCCAGCAGCGCTAACGGTCCGGAGCCAGAAAACTGTTCGGACCCATGGACCCCGCCGACACCCCCCAGGTGGCCGTGACAAACCGAGTCTGTGAAAGAAGAAATCATTATGTGAGTCCACACTCAACACACAGAGAGACCACTCAAAGGTGTACAAACAGCAAACACTTCCTGGCTTAATTGCAAATCAGCTTCCCACCCTGCAGGCATAGAACACCCTGTTCACAAAACTCCACTGCAGTAGAAGTTGATTTAAACGACTAACATACAGCTCAATAAAATAAGGTGTGAGGGACACCACATTTACTGACTGTATAAATGTTAGTCACAAAACCAAACGTACCTCAGGAAGTGTGCTGACGAGCGTGAGACCTCACCCCCTCCTCTTTCACAGACCATGCATCAAACCTGGACGTTCTCTGCATCCACTGATGGGAGATGGCTCTAGAGACGACGATCTCACCCGTCTGGTCACAAGGTCGAGTCTCTGGCAAACACACACTGTGCACTCCAGACTTAAATGCCACCATGTACCAATCCGTGTAGATGCACCACAGCTGTGAGTCCTGACGAGCTGCGCGTGATCAGCCTCAGGTGATCAGGGTGAGGTCCTGATAAACTCAGCTACACAGCCACTCAGTCCCAAATGCGCACCACCTGGGAGGAAAACCAAAAGACAGAAACAGAAGACACACAAAAGCCAGCCACAACACTTCTGATCCCCTCTGCAAATCATTTATGGAAATTGTGGATGCATTAGGATTTAGGCAATGCATTCGGGATTCGACGCACATTATTGGAAATACCCTGGATCTGGTTCTCGCACGTGGTATTGCTGTCACGAATATTGACATCATGCCTCTTACATCAGTGGTCTCTAATCACTCACTTATTAAGTTTACAGTTTCGCTGCCGTGTTTAGTGGAACAACCTTATATATCATTACGGCGATGCATCAACTCCTCAAATAAGACTGTACTCGAAGCTAGACTGCCTGATGTCTTAGCTTCACATATAACAAATACTCAGTCAGTAGACAGACTTGTGGATAGTTTAAACTCAGTGCTCAAAACTACACTCGACATGATTGCACCACCTGTGTTAAAACTGCGCTCCTCCAAATCACAGTCACCTTGGTTCAGTGATTATCTGTGTGACCTCAAGCATAAAGCAAGAGGTCTAGAACGGAAATGTGTCATTCAAAATTGGAAGTATTTCACCTTGCGTGGCGTGATGCTATCTTAGATTATAAGCATGCATTACTGGCTACAAAGTGGACCTATTACTCTGATTTGATCAACACAAACAAGCATAACTCAAAGTTCTTGTTCGACATGGTGGCAACACTTATTCATGGACAACCACTTGTAGCTCGCTCTCCTTTTACAGCACAAGATTTACTGGATTACTTTGGGAAGAAAATAGAAGACATCAGGTTAAACATATCCCAGCATGCCTTAATCCAGCCACTACACCCTGCTATTGAGGTGGGCGCCACTACTGAGGTATTACCGAGATTTACAGAATTTGATAATATCTCACTAGGCATGCTGACGAAACTCGTAATGTCAACAAAAAGCACAACCTGTTTATTTGATCCTATACCAACAAAACTGTTTAAGGACCTGTGGCCCACTCTTGGGCCGACTGTGCTGGAAATGATTAATCTTTCTTTAACTTCTGGATCTGTTCCTAAATGTTTCAAATCTGCAGTGATTAAACCATTACTTAAGAAACCTAATCTTGACCCTAGTGTATTGAAAAACTATCGGCCGATATCAAATCTATCATTTTGCTCTAAAATTCTAGAAAAAGTGGTGTCACGGCAGCTCGTAGACTGTCTTACTAAGAATAATCTCTTTGAGCCACTGCAGTCTGCTTTTAGAAAATATCATTCCACAGAGACGGCTCTCACTAAAGTGGTGAATGATCTTCTGCTTACAATGGATTCGGACACCACTATGGTTCTGTTGCTGTTAGATCTCAGTGCTGCATTTGATACAGTGGATCATCATATTCTACTTGATAGGCTGGAAAATCATTTTGGGATTACTGGGAGTGCCCTTGCATGGCTGACGTCATACTTGACCAGTCGTTCTCACTGTGTTTTGTACAGTAACACTACCTCTAACCTTAGTGACATGAAATTTGGGGTTCCACAGGGGTCTGTCTTAGGCCTCCTGCTTTTCTCCCTTTATGTAGCACCCCTTGGGCACATATTGTGGCGTTTTGGGATTACCTTTCGCTGCTATGCAGATGATACTCAGTTGTACATGCCGATAACTGCTGGTAATCTCGTTCACATAAAATCCTTAGAAGACTGCCTTGCAGCAGTGAGAAGTTGGATGTCTAGAAACCTCCTACTTTTAAACACTGATAAGACTGAAATGATGGTTCTTGGTCCAGTGAGACATCGGCATCAATTTGACCAGTTAACACTCAGCCTTGGCTCGTGTGTCATACATCACACTGACAAAGTGAGGAACGTTGGGGTAATTTTTGATCCTTCATTGTCCTTTGGCCTCCACATTAGAAATATTACTAGGACTGCTTTCTTCCACCTGCAAAATATAGTGAAGATTCGTCCCATCCTGTCTATGGCTGATGCTGAGACCCTGATCCATGCATTTATCTCTTCTAGATTGGACTACCGCAATGTTCTATTTTCTGGTTTACCGCAATCTAGCATTAGGGCTCTCCAATTGGTTCAAAATGCTGCAGCCAGACTTTTGACAAAAAGCAAAACGTTCGACCACATTACACCCATTTTGGCGTCTCTTCACTGGCTTCCTGTCCCAGTGAGATCAGATTTTAAGGTTCTGCTCTTAACCTATAAAATTATTCATGGGCTGGCACCTCCCTACCTAGCTGACCTAATTAAACCTTACGTACCGGCCCGGGCTTTACATTCTCAGGGTGCAGGACTACTTTGTGTCCCTAAGGTGAATAAGAAGTCTGCGGGTCACAGAGTTTTCTCTTATCATGCCCCTGTTCTGTGGAATGATCTCCCAGCGTCAATAAAACAGTCAGATTCTGTGGAGATTTTCAAGTCCAGACTTAAGACGTACTTATTTTCCCCGGATGAAGAAAAATCATATGTGTCATATTTTACCCCTTTAGCGCCTGTCCACAAACAAGACTGCGCTGCACAATTGGATTTATTTATTTATTTGTTTGGGTTTTTTTGTTTTGTTTTTTGGCATCACCCAAACATCTCATTTGGTTTTGCTCTCACTCGATGTTTAGTATTAAACCTTATATCATGTAATTTATTTTTATTCATGTGTTCCTTTTGGTCTTAGCTGTTATTGTAGTCCTGAATTTTGGAACATGTGTTATGAGCTGGAAACTGATACTACAGCAGTGTTTGGAATTTTCCATTCGATAAATACACATGTACTAGTAAAACATTTCAATAAGAAATGCATCTAATAACATCTGTATTAATGGGAAAAGATATTTGACAATTTTTTTTTTATTTTTTTTTTAAGCGATCACTGCATATTTGTATTTGTCAGCCCCCCCGCCCCCACTGAGCAACCCGACCCACAGTTGATGTGGGTGGTGGATGTGATATTTTATCACTACTTCTTTGCCAACAACAGGCTTCCATTCAGGTAAAATACACTCAACAAAAATATAAACGCAACACTTTTGGTTTTGCTCCCATTTTGTATGAGATGAACTCAAAGATCTAAAACTTTTTCCACATACACAATATCACCATTTCCCTCAAATATTGTTCACAAACCAGTCTAAATCTGTGATAGTGAGCACTTCTCCTTGCTGAGATAATCCATCCCACCTCACAGGTGTGCCATATCAAGATGCTGATTAGACACCATGATTAGTGCACAGGTGTGCCTTAGACTGCCCACAATAAAAGGCCACTCTGAAAGGTGCAGTTTTATCACACAGCACAATGCCACAGATGTCGCAAGATTTGAGGGAGCCTGCAATTGGCATGCTGACAGCAGGAATGTCAACCAGAGCTGTTGCTCGTGTATTGAATGTTCATTTCTCTACCATAAGCCGTCTCCAAAGGCGTTTCAGAGAATTTGGCAGTACATCCAACCAGCCTCACAACCGCAGACCACGTGTAACCACACCAGCACAGGACCTCCACATCCAGCATGTTCACCTCCAAGATCGTCTGAGACCAGCCACTCGGACAGCTGCTGAAACAATCGGTTTGCATAACCAAAGAATTTCTGCACAAACTGTCAGAAACCGTCTCAGGGAAGCTCATCTGCATGCTCGTCGTCCTCATCGGGGTCTCAACCTGACTCCAGTTCGTCGTCGTAACCGACTTGAGTGGGCAAATGCTCACATTCGCTGGCGTTTCTCTTCACGGATGAATCCCGGTTCACACTGTCCAGGGCAGATGGCAGACAGTGTGTGTGGCGTCGTGTGGGTGAGCGGTTTTCTGATGTCAATGTTGTGGATCGAGTGGCCCATGGTGGCGGTGGGGTTATGGTATGGGCAGGCATCTGTTATGGACGAAGAACACAGGTGCATTTTATTGATGGCATTTTGAATGCACAGAGATACCGTGATGAGATCCTGAGGCCCATCGTTGTGCCATACATCCAAGAACATCACCTCATGTTGCAGCAGGATAATGCACGGCCTCATGTTGCAAGGATCTGTACACAATTCTTGGAAGCTGAAAATGTCCCAGTTCGTGCATGGCCGGCATACTCACCGGACATGTCACCCATTGAGCATGTTTGGGATGCTCTGGACCGGCGTATACGACAGCGTGTACCAGTTCCTGCCAATATCCAGCAACTTCGCACAGCCATTGAAGAGGAGTGGACCAACATTCCACAGGCCACAATTGACAACCTGATCAACTCTATGCGAAGGAGATGTGTTGCACTGCATGAGGCAAATGGTGGTCACACCAGATACTGACTGGTATCCCCCCCAATAAAACAAAACTGCACCTTTCAGAGTGGCCTTTTATTGTGGGCAGTCTAAGGCACACCTGTGCACTAATCATGGTGTCTAATCACCATCTTGATATGGCACACCTGTGAGGTGGGGATGGATTATCTCAGCAAAGGAGAAGTGCTCACTATCACAGATTAGACTGGTTTGTGAACAATATTTGAGGGAAACGGTGATATTGTGTATGTGGAAAAAGTTTTAGATCTTTGAGTTCATCTCATACAAAATGGGAGCAAAACCAAAAGTGTTGCGTTTATATTTTTGTTGAGTGTACTTGTGAAGTTTGTCTGATTTGGTGATCTCATTATGGCGTTAAGATTTTGCTGCACTTACCGCTCAATGCGGATTTTTCCAGGACGGGTCACTGACAGATGCACACCCTGGATGGGAAATTCCACAGACCTTATAAAATAAAAAATAAAAAAAAGTGACAAAACAATTCACTAAAAAGATGTTTAACAGCAGATTTAAAATTGTTCAGTGTGTTAACAGATTTTTTTTTCTGCAGGTAAATTATTGTATGTAAACCTGGGTTGTGACATGTTTATCTGTTTGTTTGTTTGTTTGTCTGTTTGTGAACAGTCTGTAAACCATAATTTTTCACATATCATTATGAAATTTTTACTGAAGATTCCTGATAGGCAGAAGATTCCTGATTTAATTTTTGAGATCATAGGTCAAAGGGCAAAGTCAGGAAAAATCTTGGAAAATTGGAAAAATCCCTATCTGTAAAATTAAATTCAATTTCAATTCAATTCAATTTATTTCATTTATATAACACCAAATCACAACAAAGTTGCCACAAGGTGCTTCACATAAGTACATTGAACAAATTTTCTGAAATTTGGAACTGTCAAAAAAAGAATTTCTTTCATATTTGAGATCGTTATATAGGATGGTATCTTTTATCGACTGACACAGTTTGATCCAGATTTGATCCAGATTACAGATTTTGTGCCCATTTAAATTTAACATTGAAAACCCCATTTAATATATATTTTACATTATATCTTAATCAAACGTGCCCCAATCACTCTCATATTTGAAAGTGAGGTGCAGACTGACACTCACTATCACCTGACAAAGTTTGATCTGGATCTGACTCAGATTGTGGATTTGGTTGACATTTGAATTTAATATTGAAAAGCCCATTTGATGTACATTTTGCATTATATCTAAATCAGAAGTGCCTCAATCACTCTCATTTATGACAATGAGGTGCAAACTGGCACTCTGAATGCATAGACTAAGTTTGGTTCCCCGTCTGATCCGTATTGTGGATTTAGCAGATATCTGACTTTAACATTGAAAAGCCCTTTTGTTGTATATTAGGGAATAACCCTGTTGTGTCTGATGATTTGAGGACGTTCATGCTGGTTATACGTTTGCAAATTGACAAAAGGGAGTTTTGTAAAAGAGCTGTTTGTGACTGTATAACAGCATGAACGTCCGCAAATCATCAAACACAAGGGGGTTATTCCCATTCTAATCTAATTCCATCGTTTGCAGTTTATTTTTCTGTAGGTACTTCGCTTGGCGAGGCTTACCTTCGTCTCATAAATCAACAGTTCCACGTCCTGACAATATTGTGCATACACAGTTGCACGGAGGACAGGAATGACATCTCATCGGAACACTGGTCAGGGCGCAGAGTACTACATCCAAAACGGTCCAATATCTTGCCACCATTACCCAGATATTCTACAGTCTGAAATCTCACATGCTTTATGAATCAGATTCATGGAAAAAAGTAATTGAATTAGAATTTGTATTAGAATTCATCTTATGAAAAGTCACTTCTAACAGGACTTTAACCTTGAAATTTCTCCAAGGTAAACTTTGTGGAATTCTAAACTCGTGTTGGCAGAGGTTTGCGCTCAGAGCGCAGTGCTCCACTTTTAGTTTGATTTTGAGTTTGTTGTATTCACTTACTTCAATTGCATTTTATTGTGCATGTGTATCCCTGTGTTGTACACTCTGCTTGTGCGCACAGTGCACATGGATACGTACATACACACTCTTCTTGAGTTGACCCAGAGTCAGTCCTACATAGGCCCTGAAGTATTTTGTGTTGTGTGGGCCGCTGAAGAGGAGGTACTGCTGGCCCACCACCACCAGAGGGCGCCCTGCTGGAGTGCGGGGCTCCAGGCACCAGAGGGCGCTACCGCATCATGGGAGTAATCTGGGTGACAGCTGTCACCCATCACCAAACACAGCTGTTTCTACTCAGCACCGAGGTATATCAGGAGGACGGCGTCTCCACCTCAGTGCCGAGATATCGCCTAAGACCAAGGTAACATTCTCTGCAGCATATTCTGTGATTGATAACTTGTTAAACCTTTCAGGACTGGTGACTACTGAGACCCTCCTTCTTTGGATAAGTACTCACCTTCCTGCTGAACTTTGCCAAGAGGTGGAGGCGGCTTCTCCCCTCTCTGTACTGGGTGCGTTCATCCACTCCTGTGTGTTCTTGCTCTCTCCTGCCAGCAGTACCGGATCCGACGAGCGGAGGCAGTGGCCACCTGGGAATTCGGGACTTGGCGGTTCCAGTATTTCCGGGGTTCGGTGCAGTGGAGATCTGGGTGGTTCCGGTTCGACTGAGACGGACGTCTCCTATCTTCGAGCCTGCCCACACGACACCAGCGGATTCGACCCTAAACATTGTGTTTGTTATACTACTCGTGCTTGTTTCAGTAGTAATCTTGTTTTTTACTTCCTCCATTGTCCATTCATTGCGCCCCCTGTTGTGGTCCGTGTTCCTACACTTTCACAACAGGATATCTCGGCCAGCGTCATGGATCCCGAGGGGCGTCAACCGGCTGTTGAACGGCCAATGGAAGACCAAGGCGCAGCGGAGGCTTCGGGAGGGGTAATCGGTGAGTTGCAGCGGATCCTCACCGCTTTCACCTCTCGGATCGATTTAATGACCGAGCAGCACGTTCTCCTAAACCGCAGGGTGGAGGCTCTCGCCGCACAAGTGGAGGCACGCCCTTCGGGCGCTGCTGCGGCTCTCCCTCCCGAGGACCCTGCGCGTGAAAGTGACGTTCCACTGGTCGTTCAACGGTCCCTTCCTCCGTCCCCAGAAGCTTACATAAGCCCTCCAGAACCGTACGGAGGCTGTGTGGAGACGTGCGCGGACTTTCTTATGCAGTGTTCGCTCGTCTTCGCTCAGCGTCCCGTGATGTACGCGACTGACGCTAGCAGAGTAGCTTATGTGATAAATCTGCTTCGTGGGGAGGCACGCGCTTGGGCTACAGCGCTCTGGGAGCAGAACTCACGGCTCCTTCATACTTACGATGGGTTTGTACGGGAGCTCAGAACGGTGTTCGATCATCCCAATAGAGGAGAGTCCGCTTCAACCGCACTACTGTCCATTCGACAGGGACGCCGGAGCGCAGCTGCCTATGCAGTCGCCTTCCGCATCGCGGCGGCAAGATCCGGCTGGAATAGCACTGCCCTCCGCGCTGCCTTTATAAACGACTGTCACTGGTCCTAAAAGACACCTGGTGGCTAAGGACGAACCGCGGGATTTAGACGGGCTTATCGATCTAGTCATACGACTCGACAACCGGTTAGAAGAACGCCGTCGGGAACGAGGCGAAGGGCGTGGCCAGGCACGCGTCGTCCCTCTCCCTTCCGGGTCCGATCGAGCTCCGCCCTCCCCACGCTCCTCTGTTCCTGCGCTCCGTGCGCCTATGGCTCCCCCTGCTGACGAAGCTATGGACACGAGCAGGGCAACATTTAGGGCACCTGGAGCACAAAGGAGGCGGGCCCACGGAGCTTGTTATGTTTATGGCTCGAGTGAGCATATGGCAAACGACTGCCCCGAGCGTTAAACTCCAACGCCCGCCCCTAGAGACTGGGCCAGGGGTGGGCCAAAACATTCACGTGGGACACACCCACATTGCTACACGACTCCCAGGTCACGATCCTGTTCGAGGACTCAACCCTGAAGGCCCAGCACTGGTGGACACGGGCTCTGAGGGGAATCTGCTTGACAGTAGATGGGCCAGGGAGATAGGGCTCCCTCTGGTGGCTCTTACCTCGCCTGTGCAGGTTCGGGCACTAGATGGCTCCCTACTCCCACCACATCACGCACAAGACACCTCCAGTAACTCTGGTGGTGTCAGGTAACCACCGGGAGGTGATCGAGTTCTTTGTGACTCAGGCCACCTCCCGTGTGGTTTTAGGTTTCCATGGATGCTTAAGCCAATCCCCGGATTGATTGGCCGTCCAGGGGTAGTGGTTCAGTGGAGGCGAAACCTGCCATCGGGAGTGTCTCGGTTTCCTCGGTTCCTCCCGGCTCCCAAGCTAAGGAGGAGGTCCAGTCCCGCCCAATCTGAAGGCGGTGCCAGCGGAGTATCATGACCTCGCTGACGTGTTCAGCAAGGATCTGGCTCTCACGCTTCCTCCCCACCGTCCGTACGATTGTGCCATTGATTGGTTCCAGGCAGTGAGTTCCCGTCCAGTAGGCTGTACAACCTCTCACGGCCGGAACGCGAATCAATGGAGACCTATATCCGGGACTCATTAGCTGCCGGATTGATCCGGAATTCCACCTCACCGATGGGCGCAGGTTTCTTTTTTGTGGGTAAAAAAGATGGCGGGCTTCGTCCATGCATTGATTACAGGGAGTTGAACGAGATCACGGTTCGCAACCGATACCCGTTGCCCTTGTTGGATTCAGTGTTCACTCCCTTGCATGGAGCCAAAATCTTCACCAAGCTGGATCTTAGAAATGCGTATCATTTGGTTCGGATTCAGAAGGGAGACGAATGGAAGACGCATTTAACACCCCCTTAGGTCATTTTGAGTACCTGGTCATGCCGTTCGGTTCTCACTAATGCTCCCGCGACTTTCAAGCGTGGGTAAACGATGTCTTGCGGGACGTTCCTGCACCGGTTCGTCTGCGTATATCTAGACGATATACTCAGCTTTTCCCCGGATCCTGAGACTCATGTCCGGCATGTCCGTCAGGTTCTGCAGCGGTGTTGGAGAACCGTCTGTTTGTGAGAGGGCGAGAAGTGTGAGTTCCACCGCACTTCTTTGTCCTTCCTGGGGTTTATCATCTCCTCCAACTCCGTCGCCCCGGACCCGGCCAAGGTTGTGGCGGTGAGAGATTGGCCCCAACCAACAAGCCGTAGGAAGCTGCAACAGTTCCTCGGTTTTGCTAATTTCTATAGGAGGTTCATCAAGGGCTACAGTCAGGTAGTTAGCCCCCTGACAGCCCTGACCTCTCCAAAAGTTCCCTTCACCTGGTCGGACCGGTGCGAGGCCGCGTTCAAGGAGTGAAACGGCGCTTCTCGTCTGCACCATTCTGGTGCAGCCCGATCCTAGCCGCCAGTTAGTGTTGAAGTGGATGCCTCGGACTCAGGGATAGGAGCGGTGCTCTCCCAGAGCGGGAAGACCGATAAGGTCCTTCACCCGTGTGCCTATTTTTCTCGCAGGTTGACCCCCGCTGAACGGAATTATGACGTCGGCAATCGGGAACTCCTTGCTGTGAAAGAGGCCCTCGAAGAGTGGAGACATCTGTTGGAGGGAACAGCCGTGCCATTCACGGTTTTCACTGACCATCGGAACCTGGAGTACATCAGAACCGCCAAGCGTCTGAACCCCAGGCAAGCCCGCTGGTCACTGTTCTTTGGCCGTTTTGACTTCCGGATTACCTACCGCCCCGGGACCAAGAATCAGAGATCGGATGCATTGTCCCGGGTGCACGAAGATGAGGTCAAAACGGAACCGTCGGATCCCCCGGATCCCATCATCCCGGAGTCCGCTATCGTGGCCGCCCTCACCTGGGACGTGGAGAAGACCGTCCGGGAGGCCCTGACCCGTGTCCCGGACCCCGGAAACGGACCAAAGAACAGACTGTACGTCCCACCAGAAGCTAGGGCCGCAGTCCTGGACTTCTGTCACGGTTCTAAGCTCTCCTGTCACCCAGGGGTGCGAAGGACCGTGGCAGTCGTCCGGCAACGCTTCTGGTGGGCATCCCTGGAGACCGACGTCCGGGACTACGTCCAGGCCTGTACCACCTGCGCCAGGGGCAAGGCCGATCATAGAAAGACCTCAGGGCAACTACAGCCATTGCCTGTGCCTCATCGCCCCTGGTCCCACATCGGCCTGGATTTCGTCACGGGTCTCCCGCCGTCCCAGGGAAACACTGTTATCTTCACGATAGTGGACCGTTTCTCCAAGGCGGCCCACTTCGTGGCCCTCCCGAAGCTCCCTACGGCCCAGGAGACAGCGGACCTCCTGGTCCACCACGTCGTCCGTCTGCATGGCATACCATCAGACATCGTCTCCGATCGCGGTCCCCAGTTCACCTCGCATGTCTGGAGGAGCTTCTGCCGGGAACTGGGGGCCACGGTCAGCCTCTCGTCTGGGTACCATCCCCAGACCAACGGGCAGGCAGAGCGGGCGAATCAAGAACTGGAGCAGACACTTCGCTGTGTGACAGCCGCGCACCCGACGGCCTGGAGTACCCACCTGGCCTGGATCGAGTACGCCCACAACAGTCAAGTGTCATCAGCCACCGGCCTCTCCCCGTTTGAGGTGTGCTTGGGGTATCAGCCCCCCTTGTTTCCGGTGGTTGAGGGAGAGGTCGGTGTGCCCTCGGTCCAGGCCCACCTACGGAAGTGCCGTCGGGTGTGGCGGGCCGCCCGCTCTGCCTTGTTGCAGGCCCGGACGAGGGCGAAGAAACATGCAGACCGGCGACGAGCCCCGGCCCCCAAGTATCGTCCTGGGCAGGAGGTCTGGTTATCCACCAAGGACATTCCCCTACAGGTTGACTCACCTAAACTGCAAGAACGATACATCGGACCGTATAAAATCCTCAAGGTCATCAACCCCGCCGCAGTGAGGCTCCAGCTTCCGGCCTCACTGCGGATCCATCCAGTTTTCCATGTTTCCCGGATCAAGCCTCTTCGCACCTCACCCCTCTGCACCCCGGGTCCGGCACCGCCTCCTGCCCGGATCATCGACGGGGCACCGGCTTGGACTGTCCGCCGGCTCCTTGACGTCCGTCGGATGGGCCGGGGTTTTCAGTATCTGGTGGACTGGCAGGGGTACGGCCCCGAGGAGCGCTCCTGGGTGAAGAAGGGCTTCATCCTGGACCCGGCCCTCCTGGCCGACTTCTACCGACGCCATCCGGACAAGCCCGGTCGTGCGCCAGGAGGCGCCCGTTGAGGGGGGGGGTCCTGTTGTGTGGGCCGCTGAAGAGGAGGTACTGCTGGCCCACCACCACCAGAGGGCGCCCTGCCTGGAGTGCGGGCTCCAGGCACCAGAGGGCGCTACCGCATCATGGGAGTAATCTGGGTGACAGCTGTCACCCATCACCAAACACAGCTGTTTCTACTCAGCACCGAGGTATATCAGGAGGACGGCGTCTCCACCTCAGTGCCGAGATATCGCCTAAGACCAAGGTAACATTCTCTGCAGCATATTCTGTGATTGATAAACTTGTTAAACCTTTCAGGACTGGTGACTACTGAGACCCTCCTTCTTTGGATAAGTACTCACCTTCCTGCTGAACTTTGCCAAGAGGTGGAGGCGGCTTCTCCCCTCTCTGTACTGGGTGCGTTCATCCACTCCTGTGTGTTCTTGCTCTCTCCTGCCAGCAGTACCGGATCCGACGAGCGGAGGCAGTGGCCACCTGGGAATTCGGGACTTGGCGGTTCCAGTATTTCCGGGGTTCGGTGGCAGTGGAGATCTGGGTGGTTCCGGTTCGACTGAGATGGACGTCTCCTATCTTCGAGCCTGCCCACACGACACCAGCGGATTCGACCCTAAACATTGTGTTTGTTATACTACTCGTGCTTGTTTCAGTAGTAAATCTTGTTTTTTACTTCCTCCATTGTCCATTCATTGCGCCCCCTGTTGTGGGTCCGTGTTCCTACACTTTCACAACATTTTGTGCTGGTTCTAATCCCTGGATTCTGTAGTGTGAAGCAGATGAGAGTCTACAACTCCCCCTGGATGGGATGCCAGTCCATCACAGGTTGCTTCCCCAGCCAAAGCCGGCAGGATGACAATTTTCTTTAACCAAAACAGATCAAATCCAGGCTGCATCTCAGATGTATCTTCTAGCAAATTGTAGCTGAACTTTCAGGTCTTCGTTTTAATAAAATCCTCCTCTGCTCCACTTCATCATGAAGCTGAATAACTGGAGATACAAAATGCAGAATTTGCACTGTGCACAGTTTCTTCAATCACAGCCACAGAAGCCTGTAACTACTTCTGGGTTGTCTGGGTGTCTTGGTGGCTTTCTTCACTCTTCTTCTTCTTGCACAGTCACTCGGTTTTTGAGAACTGTCTACTCAACACAGATTTAACACAGTTAGAGTATCTTGTCAATAGTTTTACATCCTCATTGAAGACAACTTTGGATGCTGTAGCTCCTCTGAAAAAGAGAGCTTTAAATCAGAAGTGTCTGACTCCGTGGTATAACTCACAAACTCGTAGCTTAAAGCAGATAACCCGTAAGTTGGAGAGGAAATGGCGTCTCACTAATTTAGAAGATCTTCACTTAGCCTGGAAAAAGAGTTTGTTGCTCTATAAGAAAGCCCTTTGTGAAGCTAGGACATCTTTCTACTCATCACTAATTGAAGAAAATAAGAACAACCCCAGGTTTCTTTTCAGCACTGTAGCCAGGCTGACAAAGAGTCAGAGCTCTATTGAGCTGAGTATTCCATTAACTTTAACTAGTAATGACTTCATGACTTTCTTTGCTAACAAAATTTTGACTATTAGAGAAAAAATTACTCATAACCATCCCAAAGATGTATTGTTATCTTTGGCTGCTTTCAGTGATGCCGGTATTTGGTTAGACTCTTTCTCTCCGATTGTTCTGTCTGAGTTATTTTCATTAGTTACTTCATCCAAACCATCAACATGCTTATTAGACCCCATTCCTGCCAGGCTGCTCAAGGAAGTCCTACCATTATTTAATGCTTCAATCTTAAATATGATCAATCTATCTTTGTTAGTTGGTTATGTACCACAGGCCTTTAAGGTGGCAGTAATTAAACCATTACTTAAAAAGCCATCACTTGACCCAGCTATCTTAGCTAATTATAGGCCAATCTCCAACCTTCCTTTTCTCTCAAAGATTCTTGAGAGGGTAGTTGTAAAACAGCTAACTGATCACCTGCAGAGGAATGGTCTATTTGAAGAGTTTCAGTCAGGTTTTAGAATTCATCATAGTACAGAAACAGCATTAGTGAAGGTTACAAATGATCTTCTTATGGCTTCGGACAGTGGACCTATCTCTGTGCTTGTTCTGTTGGACCTCAGTGCTGCTTTTGATACTGTTGACCATAAAATTTTATTACAGAGATTAGAGCATGTCATAGGTATTAAAGGCATTGCGCTGCGGTGGTTTGAATCATATTTGTCTAATAGATTACAGTTTGTTCATGTAAATGGGGAATCTTCTTCACAGACTAAAGTTAATTATGGAGTTCCACAAGGTTCTGTGCTAGGACCAATTTTATTCACTTTATACATGCTTCCCTTGGGCAGTATTATTAGACGGTATTGCTTAAATTTTCATTGTTACGCAGATGATACCCAGCTTTATCTATCCATGAAGCCAGAGGATACGCACCAATTAGCTAAACTGCAGGATTGTCTTACAGACATAAAGACATGGATGACCTCTAATTTCCTGCTTTTAAACTCAGATAAAACTGAAGTTATTGTACTTGGCCCCACAAATCTTAGAAGCATGGTGTCTAACCAGATCGTTACTCTGGATGGCATTTCCCTGATCTCTAGTAATACTGTGAGAAATCTTGGAGTTATTTTTGATCAGGATATGTCATTCAAAGCGCATATTAAACAAATATGTAGGACTGCCTTTTTGCATTTACGCAATATCTCTAAAATCAGAAAGGTCTTGTCTCAGAGTGATGCTGAAAAACTAATTCATGCATTTGTTTCCTCTAGGCTGGACTATTGTAATTCATTATTATCAGGTTGTCCTAAAAGTTCCCTAAAAAGCCTTCAGTTGGTTCAGAATGCTGCAGCTAGAGTACTGACGGGGACTAGCAGGAGAGAGCATATCTCACCCGTGTTGGCCTCCCTTCATTGGCTTCCTGTTAATGCTAGAATAGAATTTAAAATTCTTCTTCTTACTTATAAGGTTTTGAATAATCAGGTCCCATCTTATCTTAGGGACCTCATAGTACCATATTACCCCATTAGAGCGCTTCGCTCTCAGACTGCGGGCTTACTTGTAGTTCCTAGGGTTTGTAAGAGTAGAATGGGAGGCAGAGCCTTCAGCTTTCAGGCTCCTCTCCTGTGGAACCAGCTCCCAATTCAGATCAGGGAGACAGATACCCTCTCTACTTTTAAGATTAGGCTTAAAACTTTCCTTTTCGCTAAGGCTTATAGTTAGGGCTGGATCGGGTGACCCTGGACCATCCCTTGGTTATGTTGCTTTAGACGTAGACTGTGTTTCATAATTATTGTATGGCCTTGCCTTGCAATGTGGAGCGCCTTGGGGCAACTGTTTGTTGTGATTTGGCGCTATACAAGAAAAAAGTTGATTGATTGATTTACCACAGAGTGACATATTGTTTGTATTTCTTCATAACTGATGTAAATAAAATCCAAGACATATTCAGTGAGTTGGAAATGTTCATGTATCCATCCCCTGACTTGTCTGAAATAAACTGGCAATTAAACTGATTATTTACAGGTATTATACCAAAGGGGCTGATTACTTATGCAACCCATCATCTTGGCTTTTATATTTTTAATTAATTTATATCAAGTTGTAGAGATTTACTTTCAGTTTGAGTTTAAGGAAGATAATTTTAGAAATTTTTATATTGAGAAGCCTGATTTAGTTTTTGTATTTGAAACACCATAAACAAATTAAAATTCGTGAAATTCCAAGGGACTGAATACTTTTGCAAGCCACTGTAATTTAGAAAGTTATGAGTAATTCAGGTTGCTTTGAGTGACAGCTAGTGCGCCAGGTCAGGAACCCTGCTAGCAGCTAGCAGTGGCTGCTAGCTGCAGTGGACTCAACCGTGTTTGCCCTTTGTGAACATTGTATTACAAATATCTGCGAAAATGCAGCTTCCTGTGCAGTCAGTAGGACTATGAACCAACTTAAGATGTCTGTGCACCAGTATTTCCTTTGAGTGTATTTCTAATTTTAATTCATTTGTATGTTTGATCCATTAGCACTAATTAGCAGGTATTGATAGCTTGGTGATGTTGGCTACATTGATGGTTCTTTAGTTATTGAGGCAGTATGCCGGTCGTAGCATTAAACACCAGCTCCCACACCACCACCCAGTCAGTCAAAATATGTGTTAGTCAAATACAGAGGCCAAAGTTACACAGCTTCTTATCTTTAGCTAAGAGGCCTGCTCTTTACCCGTTTATGGGTTGGTCAGGACTTTGGCGCTCAGGCATTGCCAAGATGGCAACATTTGGAGTTGTCCCATTTGAACTTCAAACCTGCTCTTGAGTACGAGGTCTGTTAGAAAAGAATCCAACCTTTTTATTTTTTGCAAAAAACTATATGGATTTGAATCATGTGCGCTTGCATCAGCCAAGCTTGAACCTTTGTGTGCATGCATGAGTTTTTTCATGCCTGTTGGTTGCGTCTTTCGCCTGTGAGCACGCTTTGTGGGAGGAGTGGTCCAGCCTCCTCGGCGGATTTTCATTGTCAGGAAATTGGCTGATCAACTGCCACTTTACTGCATCAAAATTTTTTCAGAAACTGTGAGAGACAGCCAGTTGGAAACCATCTGGAAAATTCAGATGGCTTTCGGTGAAGATCTTATGGGGATCACACAGATTAAGGAGCATTACAAAAGGATTAAAGACAGCCCACAGCGGCTGAGGGTGCGCCGTGCTCCGAGCGGCGATCGACACGCTGAAACGACCAGATCATTTCCAAACTGAACGCTGTGTTGATCCGGGATGTCGTCTGACTACCAGAGAAATGGCAGAAGAGGTGGACATACCACTTTTTCGGCACATTCCACTGTTACAGGAGTTTTTGTCATGGAAAGAGGAGCGGAGGAATTCGCCACAGAGCCACTAATGGTGCGGGACAAAAGCACCTCTGTGTTGGTCTCACAGGACATGTTCTAACATGCCCAGCTCTTGCACCATTCGGAAGATTCAGAGGGCTTTCGGTGGCTTTTCAGTCGTGTGACTATCCGAGAAATTGTGGACGAGCTGGACATGCCACAACATGTCCTGTGAGGCTTCATCACGGCGTTGCTTTTTGTCCCGCGCCATTAGCGGCTCCATCCCGACGCGTGAATTCCTCCGCACGTCTTTCCATGACAAAAACTCCTGTAACAGTGGAATGTGCCGAAAAAGTGGTATGTCCACCTCTTCTGCCATTTCTGTAGTAGTCAGACGACGTCCCGGATCAACACAGCGTTCAGTTTGGAAATGATCTGGTCGTTTGAGCCTGTCGACCGCCGCTCGGAGCACGGCACACCCTCAGTCGCTGTGGGCTGTCTTTAATCTGGTTGTAATTCTCCTTAATCTGTATGATCCCCATAAGATCTTCACCAAAAGCCATCTGAATTTTCGAAATGGTTTCCACAACAAATGTCTCTCACAGTTTCTGAAAAAATTTTGATGCAGTAAAGCGGCAGTCGCTCAGCCAATTTCCTGACAATGAAAATCCGCCGAGGAGGCTGGACCACTCCTCCCACAAGGCGTGCTCACAGGTGAATGACGCAACCGACAGGCGTGAAAAAACTCACGCATGTGCACGAAGGTTCAAGCTTGGCTGATGCAAGCGCACATGATCTTTATGGTTTTTGCAAAAAAATAAAAAGGTTGGATTCTTTTCTAACAGACCTCGTAAACTGATGTGTGACATCATGGAGGATTTGTCCAGTATGTGACAGTCGACTGCTACAACGTGCTAATGTGCCTTGGATTGTAAAAAAAAAACTTATCCTGATAGAGACTCTCGCTCAGATGACCTGCTTGTGGCATTTAGCGTCACATGTAGCACTCACCACTCAGCTTGCCACTATTTGCCACAAACATGTCACATGGTTGCCGGTACTTTCCAGGATGTGGTGAAGTGTTTTGAACATGACAAAGTCATCACTCGGTCACTTCGTATGTGCTGCTAACACACCACACGTTCATGCTGTTCAAAACTCCAAATACTCCATAAAATGGAAGAAAACAGGCACACGGGTGATAAAACTCTGGTCAGGAAGCAGCAGAAGACGTGTTACATTAAACACCGCTGAACCCAAGCAAGTGCAAAGGTCACATGATGTGCACACACTGGCAGTCACAGGTATTGGCAGCGAGTGTAGCACGCCAGTGGTTGCCAGTAACACGCCACACACATGCCTTCTGAGCTTATGAAACACAAGTCTCTCATGTGGTGCGCGTGGCTGACCGCCGCCAATGCTGAGACGTGAGTACAAAATGTGTCCGCGTCACACAGCCAGAGTAAACAACTCTGCATCAGTGAGATACGCGGCGCTTACGCTTGAATGGATGTGCACCTGTGCATGAGCGGCGTGTTTGTATGAGGGAGCCAAACAGGGTTCAGCATCAGGTGGAAACCACAGAAACAGGATTCAGTTTGGGGATAGACGGGACACAAACCAGCTTCACGTGGTAGGAACTGATCACCTTTGATCCTGTGTCTACCTGGACTGGAGTTGGCATCCTGTCACTTTGTTCCACTTTCTCTGAAGGCTGTAAAATGGTACAAAAAGGCTCGTATAACAAAGCTAACCTTTGCCTGATATTTGTCTCTCAGGGGACTCAAACCATTTCAGACCAGATCATCAGTTGCTGAGGTAATAGGACCCAGATGGCAGAGCTGATATACAAGCCAGGTCATTTCCTATGAGGGCATTGTGAAAGGTCGAGACACATTCTGGTGTGATCAGGAGCAGCCGGTGCCAATTCTGCACTCATGTAAAACCAGAGTGAGATAAGACTATCTGGCATCTCCCTGATGAGATGACCCTCATAAACTTGTATGATTTCCTTAAAAAGACATTTCATTACTTTGCAATTGATTCTGATCAGTAAAATCAGAGTCTTAGGGGTGAGAAGAAAGGAGAAGTGTCCTCCAGAAGGAGAAGAGGTTTTTCTTTGGAAAGCTGTGCAACACAACTTGGTGAATGTGTCTTATCAACATAAGACGCATTATTCATCAAGTTCCACTTGGAGGTTCACTGTCTTGAAACCTGTTCACCATCCAGGCAAAATACATTTTTCTTAAGTATCTTAATATCATCAGGGCAGAAGATCAGGTCTGGGGGCATGCGCTGGTGCCGCATAGTCACCATGCTACTGAACTACCCTGGGTCCTGAATGGGAACCACCCAGGCAGACAACCAGTCCATCCAAACATCTCTAAAGTAACAATCTACAGGTATCTGTTGCAGGCAGGTGAAACGTGGGCATGCCTGTGGCCTTCTCCAGCTGCTGGGGTCCACAACACTGAGGCACCTGTGAAATCTCCACATGTCCACAATCTCATAATACAAGTGATCCTCATCAGTTTGTTCTCTCTGTTCAGACTCACAGCTCAAGCCAGATTTATTACATATCTGATTAAAAACTGAGTGATGGTTGTTTTTATAAATAACAGCTGACCAGATCAGATCTGTGTGTCAGTCTTCATTTTTCATCTTATCTACATTGATTACTCCAGTGACCTCACAGCGCCCAGCAGGGACGTGTGCAGAGTGGAGGTGCAGCAACAGCGAGCCTGGAGCGGTGCGCCACATTATCTACTGTGCCACTTTCAAATACCAGCACAGTACTGGACCCACTATAGCAGATGAGAGACACCCCAAAGCATTTTTGGAATGGTGACCAGGAGGTGGTAAAAGAAAGAGGGGAAGACCAATGACTACCTGGGGAAAAACGATAATCAAAGAGAAGATGGGCCTCATCTGGAGTGATACGAAAGTCATAGTGATGGAGTGAGAAATCTGGAGATGCTAAGCTGTCCAATGTTCGGTTAGAAGCTGGAGGAACTAAGTCTAAGGCTGGAGCCACTCACAGCATGTGTCTGAAGCATGACTGACCCAGAATGTATCTGTGGATTATTAAGCCCAAAATGTACTGCAGGCGTCACGTCAGACACGTTGCGGTCACGTGTCTGGATTTGCACTGCACTGCTTTTGGCTGTTGTGTTGTTGATCAGTGTTTCACATCATTTGTCTTTGATAATGACTTTTATTCCACACTCTGTATCAACTGCAAGATTTTTATTTATTTACGTGTGCATAAATAGAAAACGGAATATGGAGGTGGGTCCAGGAATTGCCCAGCAAGGTCAAATCTGTCAAAGATCAGTCACTGGGGTCAAGGTCACATGTGTCTCTTGTTGGTCTGCTCCTCTCAGGTTTGTTTGCTGATTTCTACCAAACTGTATGTTCATGAAAGTTGACCCCAAAATTGCCCTCAAAGAAATACTTTGGGCAAAAATCAGGGAATATGATTTCCAACCCCATTAGACCAAATGTGGCACACAGGTCATTTCCAAAATTGCCCTGGCAAGGTCAACCAGAGGTCAATCATTTGCGTGAGGTTCAAGGTCACTGGGGGTCACAGGCCACAATTCCATAGCCCTTGGTGTCTACATGCATTATGTAGTAAACACTGGCACCTCACACTGAGGCGACTGTGGACTCACAGCGAGGTCCCGCCAGCTCAGGTCACAGGGGTCAGGGGTCAGTCCCAGGATGTGCCGTGTTTGCACTGCCAAGCCGCACTGCTGCCAAAGTCAGACTTACAGACCGTTTATAGCCTTCACCAGAATAAGAACATCTTTGGTCACCTCTCGGGAGCATCGCGGGTTTGTTTCTCGGCCTCATGTTGACTCAGTTTGAACTATGTATTTGATGCTGTCAAGTAAAAACAGGGTCGCGCTTCATTCCATGCCGTGATTTACGCTGCGATCTAGTTTTTGATTTCTGTGAGCTCGTGAGCTGTTGGATCAAGTATGCATCCAATATGCGTGCACATGTGCACGTGAGCATGCTTACTCATGCACTCCTCAGAAAGGCACTCGTCTGGTCACAGAGCAGTCATTCATTGTCTGACAGCTGTTTTCCTTTCTGTGAGCCGGCCCGCTAGGATCCACATGCACGGCCAGCTGGAGCTTTGCCTCACAAAAAAATTAGTCATGAGCTCAACGCTGACACATTTGCCAGTGACCACAACAAGATCCGATCCTTTTGAAGTGTCTACACCGGTTTAACGGCCAAATCAAGGAGTTAAAAATCCAGTGCATTCATGAATCAGACTCTGAACCCATCATTCAGCTGGTGAATCCTGTTCAAGCTGGAATGCAGGTGAAACTATCAGCCGGAACAACTACGTAGGTGAACATCTCCGTCCAAGTCGATCTGACTCCTCCAAGTTTAAATCAAGATATGTGTTATTTTTTTAATTTATTAGCAAAAATGATCAAAAATGGCATAATGTTTATTTCTTTTTCCCATTGGTTATTTTAAAAGTTAAACATATCGATGCAGATTGCCAAATCTTAACGGGTTTCCCCCAAAATTATAACATCTCTGTCAGGTTTCATAAAACTGTTATTACCTCAACCTCATTTTTCAACAACTGGTGCTAATTTTTAGAGAATAGGGTAGTTAATGGACAATATATAATGCTGACATGGATTTATTATTATTATTATTATTATTATTGCTTGAGATACAACTTTGTTGTCCATTCGGCTGCTCCTGTTCTGTTCGGGGTCACCGCAGCAGATACAGCCAGATCCACATTGGTATTCAGCACAAGTTTTACACCGGATTTCCTTCCTGACGCAACTCCAGTTTTACCAGGAGAAACACACACAGCCGCTGGTGTTCCGAAGAGGTCTCCCATCGAGGTACTAACCAGATGCTGCACTGCTTAGCTTCTGAGACCTGACGGGATCAGGCTGACACAGAGCAGACCGGCTGCATTGCATGAGATACAACAATTTAATAATAAAAGATGAGATAAATAATAAATAAATAGCAATTAATCATATTTAAATAAACAAGAAGAAAAGTGTTAACAGCCACTCACAGACTCACAGAGTGGTGTCCAGGAGCTGCGTCTCTCAGCTTTCATTGACGTCCTCACAGACAACGAAAATAAAAACAATCAATCCTGATCAGCTCGTCCACATTTTCCACGCAAGTGTAGTCTGGTGTCCGTGTGGGCACGAGGGCCGCTGCCAGCTGGCAGCATTAGAGTTATGTCCACTGCTGTCCTCAAAAATAATGAATATATAAAAAAGCACAATAAATGCGGTTCATGCGGCTTGTCCATGTCCTGACAGGATGTGTCCAGAACGCTCACACGTGTGCATGACGGGTGAGTGCCGGCCGGCTGCAGAGCTGGGTGGCTGGAGGCTGCTGGACTCGTTCGGCCGCTTCCAGAATTGCTGTTCCTCTCTGATCATATAAAAAGATAAGTGTGTGTCAACCCCTCACAAGTACTCCACATGTTTCACACGTTCTGAGTGGCAGAGATTACGTGGTGAGGGGTCCGAAGCACCCACCTGCCAATTTGACGAGGGAGTTTATCATGCAATTTTTTTGGTCTGCTCAAAAACAAGCAACCGTGACTGAGGTGAGGGGACAGCAAATGGCTGTGAAACTTGCACTGAACTGCGCCACTTTCCTCACAGATGCCATATGCAGGCTGTGGCAGCCCAGTGAGACACAAACCTCAGACAGGAAGCACCAGACCCACATACAGATACAATTCTGGAAAAGCAAAGGCAAAATATCTGTCTCACTCTCAGCTTTTCTCTTACATTTGGGTCAAACTGACCCATTTTCATGTTTGAATTCAGGAAAAATTATAGACTAGAGATGATTCAAACCTAAAATTCTTTGGCCTTGAGCTTATTTTACCCTTTGAAATACATTGCATATGGCAGAAAATAAAATTCACATCAGATCATTTTATACCACCTTACTGAGGTGTCTGAGGGGTCAAAATTGTTTTCGAATATCCATCATCAAGACTAAGATTCAGATTGAGACACTGACTTATCTTGGCAGTGACATACACATCTCCGAGTCCCCAGCTTTTGAGATCGAGAGGCGCCTGAGAAGAGCTTATGGAGTCATGAGGTCCCTGGACACAGGTGCTGCAATGCTGATGTCTTTGCAGGCAAACAAAGGTCCAAATCTTTAGGGTCCTGGTGCTGCCTTCTTCCTGTATGGTTGTGAGACTTGGATGATAACCAGTGACCAAAGGTGATGACTGGATATCTTTGGTAATAGGTCTCTTTGGAGGATCCCTGGGTACCACTGGAATGATTTTATATTAAATGAGCCGTTACTAAGAGAGACTCAGATGAGGAGAA
Source organism: Thalassophryne amazonica (assembly GCF_902500255.1). Taxonomy (NCBI): domain Eukaryota; kingdom Metazoa; phylum Chordata; class Actinopteri; order Batrachoidiformes; family Batrachoididae; genus Thalassophryne; species Thalassophryne amazonica. Next base: position 118,361,568 of record NC_047109.1, on the reverse strand, counting down.
TCAATTGCATTTTGGCCATGTGACCCGTTTCTGTGTGCCTGACTCTTGAGAACCCCTGTAGCTGGAGAAGACCAAGGGGACACTCACGCTTCATTTGACTGCAGCAGATAGGTGGATATTTTTGTATGTGGGTGATTCTTTAACTACGGGCACTATTGGCCTTGTAAATGTAATTTCCACCACACCATTGCCTTACAATATAAATATATATAACTGTTTGTTGTAATTTAGCGCTATATACATGTGCTCTGATGTCACTGTTTATCTCCATAGAAACTACCCAAACAATCTTTCATACAAACTGTTTAAAGGGACATTACAGTGTTGTGGTGGAAATTACGGCAATAGTGTGGGACAACTACATTTTGTTTAAAAAAATCACAACAGTTGTATGACATTGAATACCCCAATTATGTTTTGATTATTTTACTGATATTTTATTCAGAGATATTTTAAAACATTAGAAAAAACGTTTCTTTACCATTCATTTTTATCATTGAAGATCAAAAGTCTTGGTGTGGGACAAGCACAAAACAGCAATATTTGCATATAATGATGCTGAAAAAAGGTGAAAAAGTCATCATAGACTACTAGAACAAATTTCTTAACACACTTTCATTGTAAAGATAACTATAAAAGTGTGAAATTTCCCCTTTTTTTTCTGTTTTTTATACAATATGATCAAAGGACATAATAAGTGCCCGTAGTCTAAGAATCACCCATGTTCGGTTCTGTAAAACATACAAAACCCCACAGGAAGGATGACCCAAGATGCAAAGTAAAACTGTAAGCTGTTTATTATAGTCGTTGAGCTTGTTGGGAGGCACAGGAGGAAGGGAGGACACTGAGGACTGCTGGTGCATGGTGCTGTTTGCCACAAAAGACTCCGAGCTGTCATTGATGTTAAAGAGGCCAACACACTGTATTAAGAACAGGGGGATGTAAACTTTTGATCAGGGTCATTTGGGTCGTTTCTTGTCATAGGCTGTATGTAGTGCACCAGACAACAGAATATTTACAGAGGAATCCTTCAAATGGTGATACAAGCACCAAATTTGGCAAAAGTACACCTTACATATTGCTCTTTTGAAAAACCAACAGGCCACTTGAATTTTCAACAGGCAGCCACGTAGGGGTCAATTGAAGAATTACACAGGGGTCAAAATATAAAAATGCTCCAGTCATATTGAAACATACCACATTATTTGTCTGATTGTAAAGATTCCAAAAAGGTATAGTTTGGACTTTCTATGACTGAATTCTATAGAGTTATGGGGTAAAAACAACAAGAATGGTGACAAAGTTCAGTTTCAGTTTGTACAGGGGTCAAAAGTTAGAGTTGGTCCAATTTTGTTCAAAGGTGATGCAAATTATTGGTTGAGTTAATAGGGTTTCAAAAAGGAATAGTTTGCACTATGTATCATGCCTAGTTATCATGTTATGGGGTAACATATATAACCAGCTCCCAATTCGGATCAGGGAGACAGACACCCTCTCTACTTTTAAGATTAGGCTTAAAACTTTCCTTTTTGCTAAAGCTTATAGTTAGGGCTGGATCAGGTGACCCTGAACCATCCCTTAGTTATGCTGCTATAGACGTAGACTGCTGGGGGGTTCCCATGATGCACTGTTTCTTTCTCTTTTTGCTCTGTATGCACCACTCTGCATTTAATCATTAGTGATCGATCTCTGCTCCCCTCCACAGCATGTCTTTTTCCTGGTTCTCTCCCTCAGCCCCAACCAGTCCCAGCAGAAGACTGCCCCTCCCTGAGCCTGGTTCTGCTGGAGGTTTCTTCCTGTTAAAAGGGAGTTTTTCCTTCCCGCTGTCGCCAAGTGCTTGCTTACAGGGGGTCGTTTTGACCGTTGGGGTTTTTACATAATTATTGTATGGCTTTGCCTTACAATATAAAGCGCCTTGGGGCAACTGTTTGTTGTTATTTGGCGCTATATAAATAAAATTGATTGATTGACATATATCACATGCAGGGTTGGGTAGGATTACTTTGAAATGTAATCCAAAAGTAGATTACAAGTAATCCAAATGTATGTACATACATACATGTAATCCACATGTATTCTTTCAAAGTAATCCTACCCAACCTTGGTCACATGTCATAGATTTCAATGGATGTCAACATTATTTGACCTTTACTTTAGAGACCAAGCATTCAACACAGTCAAAACTATTCCATTTATTAATCCAAGTAGCTCAATCAACAATTTGCACCATTTTCTTTTTACTAAAATTGGGAGCAACTTTAACTTTTGACCTCTGTACAAGCTGAAATTGACTTCACCATTCTTGTTGTTTTTACCCCTTAACTCCATAACATTCAGTCATAGATAGTCCAAACTATACCTTTTTGGAATCTTTATGATCAGACAACTAATGTGGAATACCATTCAATATGATTGGAGCATTTTTATATTTTAACCCCTGTGTAATTCTTCAATTGACCCCTACATGGCCGCCTATTGAAAATTCAAGTGGCCCGTCATTTTTTGTCTAAGGAGAATTTGTGCTGGATTTGGTGCTTGTATCACCATGTGAAGTATTGTTTCAGTTATTTGCTGCACTATGCCTTTGTCTGCCTTTGTGTTCTGTCCTTTTGTGTGTTGTTTGTCTGTTTCCCCTGCAGGTGGCACACAGCAGAGCCAAGGAACACCTGTGATTCTTCTGCTCCTGATTATGAGCGGGGTATTTAAACCCCGGCTTTGAGCTCATCCTTGCCAGAATCTCATTCCTGATCACTCCAGAATTCCGCGTCCAGGTTTGAAGCAAGAACCTTCCGAGAGACTTCCCTGAGACGCCCTCAGCATGAATTCTGAGCTTCCCGCAGCTTCTCTCCAAAGTGACCTGGCTGCTCTATTTGCTGTAATAGAGTACTCTATCTTTGGTGTTTCCAGACGCCTGCCTGTGCAGCTTCCATGCCACAACTTCTACTGGCTTCTGCGTCACTACCTGCAAACTAGGGATGAGCGAGTACACCACTATCTGTATCTGTACTCGGAGTGGGCGGGACCTAAACCAGACGTGGGCGTGATTTAACCAAAATGGGTAGGGCTTACGTCTATACATTATTTTAAGTCTGAAATTGATATGGATTGATCAGAAGTTGCTATATTTATTGTTTATTTGAAAACTATTTACAGAACAACCTCAGAATTGAGATTCAAATAAATGATTTTGATCACAAAAGTAAGACAGCTGTTTAAAGAACAAGTTTTTTATGAACTCAGAACATGAATATTCTTAAGTGTATGAATGAATATTTACAGAACAGCCTCAGAATTGAGGTTCAATGTTTTTGATCACAATAGTAAAGGAACTATTTTACAGAACAAGGTTTTTTTTTTTTTATAAACTCAGAACATGCATATTCTTAAGGGTATACATGAGTAACAGAACAGCCTCAGAATTGACATTCAATGTCATTAGATGCGCTGCTGCTTAAATGCATTACTGACCTCTGAACATTCCTGAACTGTAAATGTTCCTGAACTGAGCCTCCGTGCTAACATTCTGTTGTTGCACTAGTGTTACGAGTGCATTCATTCACCATTGTTTCCTTGTCTCCTCAAAACATTCCTCTGTCCTCGGCTCTGTTTTGCGGCCACCTGGCTCCAGTTCCTGTCCTGTCCTAGATTGCAACTAGTCCGTACTCTCCAAACCTGGTTCTGTGTGCACTGCAGCTCCCGGCTTCCACTGCCGGAGTGGGTCCTGTCTTCACTCTCCAGGCTCCCATACCAGCTTCAGCATTATTACTTCTGTTGCACCATTATTGAAAATAAATTTCCTTTTGTTCACTCCTGTTCTCGCCATTGCTCCCAGCATTTGAGTACATCACCTGACCGGTCTGATCCTGTCCAGACCTCTAACCATAACAGTTTCTGTTGTTATTATGATTTAAAAAGGCAAAACACAGTTGTTTGTCAATAATGGCTTCACCCAACCACTAACCATGAGTGAAAAAAAGTTTTTGTGTTATCATTCATATTCTCTGAAAAATGGCCAAAATAATAAATAAAATAAATAAATAAATAAATAAAATCTGCCAGGGTATGTAAACCTTTGAGCACAACTGTATGTACAGAACTGTGGCTATTTTAGTGGCAATGGAAATATTGCACTCACATGTGTCATGTGACCTGGCTGTTTGGTTTGGCATTTAAACCTTTAACAGCAGTTGGGTAGAAACTGTTTTTCAGTCTATTTGTTCTTGTTTTAATGGCCCTGTACCATCTGCCTGATGGCTGGTGGTGTTGGTGAGGATGCTGTACATGGTAGAGCAGGAAAAAGACACCAGACATCTCTGGGTGATGTTATTTTTTCTGAGGATTCTCAGGAAGTGGAGTCTTTGCTGTGCCTTCTTTACCAAGTGTGTGATGTTCCTGTTGTTGTGTGGTCCGCTGAAGAGGAGGTACTGCTGGCCCACCACCACCAGAGGGCACCCTGCCTGGAGTGCGGGCTCCAGGCACCAGAGGGCGCTGCCATCTCACAGGAGCAGCCGGGGTGACAGCTGTCACCTACGACAGCTGTTACCAATCTTCTGATCCGCAGCGGTATATCTGCAAGACGTCATCTCCACTTCTCTGCCGAGATATCGCTCTACCAAGGAGGTAACGTATCCAGCCAAACAGATTATCTTTTGACCATTAAATACTTTTTGCCTTTACACAGAAAGAGAAAAGAACAGCAGGAGACTGTATTTTGGATAAGTACTCACATTCCTGCACTACAGTGTTTTTCCTGACGAGAGGTGGAGGTGGTTTTTCCACCATACGTGTTGCTGGGTGCAGGCGCACCCACATCTGACTGTTTCTGTTCCTCGCCAGCAGTACCGGATCCGACAAGCGGAGGCAGTGGCCACCTGGGAGTTCGGGACTTGGCGGCTCCAGTATTCCCGGGGTTCGGTGGCGGAGGAAATCGTGTGGTTCCGGTTCTGCTTTGGACAGACGTCTCCTATCTTTGAGCCTGCCCACATGACACCTTTGTGATTCGGCTTTATTGTCTGTTATTGTAATCTGTCGTGCTTGTTGTGCTTGTTTCACAACAGTAAAAGTGTTATTTGACTTCCTCCATTGTCCGTTCATTTGCGCCCCCTGTTGTGGGTCCGTGTTCCTACACTTTCCCAACAGGATATCTCGGCCAACGTCATGGACCCTGAGGGGCGTCAACCGGCTGTTGAACGGCCAATGGAAGAACAGGGCGCACAGGCCTCCACAGGAGGAATGATCGGTGAGTTGCAGCGAATCCTCACCGCTTTCACGGCTCGGTTGGATCTAATGACCGAGCAGAACGTCCTCCTTAACCGCAGGGTGGAGGCTCTCGCTGCGCAGGTGGAAGCGCGCCCTCAGGGCGCTGCTGCGGCTCTCCCTCCTGTCGACCCTGTGCATAACAGTGACGTTCCACAGGTCGTTCAACGACCCCTCCCACCTTCCCCGGAAGCATACATAAGCCCTCCAGAGCCGTACAGAGGTTGTGTGGAGACGTGCGCGGACTTCCTTATGCAGTGTTCGCTCGTCTTCGCACAACGTCCTGTCATGTACGCGACTGATGCCAGCAAGATAGCTTATGTAATAAATCTGCTTCGCGGTGAGGCACGCGCTTGGGCTACAGCACTCTGGGAGCAGAATTCACGGCTCCTTCAGACATACGATGGGTTTGTGAGGGAGTTCAGAACAGTGTTCGATCACCCTAATAGAGGAGAGACCGCTTCAGCCGTGCTGCTGTCAATGAGACAGGGGCGCCGGAGCGCAGCTGCCTATGCAGTCGACTTCCGCATCACGGCTGCGAGGTCCGGCTGGAATAACACTGCCCTCCGTGCCGCCTTCGTAAACGGACTGTCGTTGGTCCTAAAGGAGCACCTGGTGGCTAAGGACGAACCGCGGGATTTAGATGGGCTTATTGATCTCGTTATACGATTAGACAATCGGTTAGAAGAACGCCGTCGGGAACGAGACGAAGGGCGTGGCCGGGCACGCGCTGTCCCTCTCCCTTCCGGTTCCGACCGAGCTCCGCCCTCCCCACGCTCCACGGCCCCTACGCTCCGTGTGGTTACAGCTCCCCCTGCTGACGAAGCTATGGAGACGAGCAGGGCCACATTTAGACCCCCGGATAGACAGAGGAGGCTGGTCCGCAGAGCGTGTTTTGTTTGTGGCTCGATAGAGCATCAGGTGAGGGACTGCCCCGAGCGGTTAAACACCAACGCCCGCCCCTAGAAACTGGGCTAGGGGTGGGCCGAGACATTCACGTGGGACACACCCATATTGCCACACGACTCCCAGTTACAATCCTTTATGAGGATTTAACCCTTCAGGCCCCAGCACTGGTGGACACGGGCTCTGAGGGGAATTTGCTAGACAGCAAATGGGCCAGGGAGGCAGGGCTCCCTCTGGTGGCACTTACTTCACCTGTGCAAGTACGGGCACTAGATGGCTCCCTACTCCCTTTAATCACACATAAGACACCTCCAGTAACTCTGGTGGTGTCAGGGAACCACCGGGAGGAGATCGAGTTTTTTGTGACTCCTGCCACCTCCCGCGTGATTCTCGGGTTCCCCTGGATGTTAAAACACAATCCCCGGATCGATTGGCCGTCCGGGGTAGTGGTTCAGTGGAGCGAGACCTGCCATCGGGTATGTTTAGGTTCCTCGGTTCCTCCCGGTTCCCAGGCTAAGGAGGAGGTCAGGGTCCCGCCCAATCTCGGGACGGTGCCGGTGGAGTACCATGACCTTGTGGACGTGTTCAGCAAGGATCTGGCACTCACCCTTCCCCCGCACCGTCCGTACGATTGTGCCATTGATTTGGTTCCAGGCGTTGAGTTTCCGTCCAGCAGGCTGTACAACCTCTCACAACCTGAGCGCGAATCAATGGAGACCTACATCCGGGACTCTTTAGCTGCCGGGTTGATCCAGAATTCCACTTCCCCGATGGGTGCAGGTTTCTTTTTTGTGGGAAAAAAGGATGGAGGACTACGTCCATGCATTGATTACAGGGGGCTGAACGAAATCACGGTTTGTAACCGATATCCATTGCCCTTGTTGGATTCAGTGTTCACGCCCCTGCATGGAGCCCAAATGTTCACTAAGCTAGATCTTAGGAATGCGTATCACCTGCTTCGGATCCGGAAGGGAGACGAGTGGAAGACGGCATTTAACACCCCCTTAGGTCACTTTGAGTACCTGGTCATGCCGTTCGGTCTTACAAATGCCCCCGCGACATTCCAAGCATTGGTTAATGATGTCTTGCGGGATTTCCTGCACCGATTCGTCTTCGTATATCTGGACGATATACTCATCTTTTGTCCGGATCCTGAGACCCATGTCCGGCATGTACGTCAGGTCCTGCAGCAGTTGTTGGAGAACCAACTGTTTGTGAAGGGCGAGAAGTGCGAGTTCCACCGCACTTCTTTGTCCTTCCTGGGGTTTATCATCTCCCCTAACTCCGTCGCTCCTGATCCGGCCAAGGTCGCGGCGGTGAGAGACTGGCCCCAACCCACCAGCCGTAGGAAGCTGCAACAGTTCCTCGCTTTGCTAATTTCTACAGGAGGTTCATTAAGGGCTACAGTCAGGTAGTTAGCCCCCTGACAGCCCTGACCATCCCCAAAAGTCCCCTTCACCTGGTCGGATCGTTGCGATGCCGCGTTCAAGGAGTTGAAACACGGCGCTCTCTCGTCTGCACCCGTTCTGGTGCAGCCCGATCCTAGTCGCCAGTTAGTGGTTGAAGTGGACGCCTCGGACTCAGGGATAGGGGCTGTGCTTTCCCAGAGCGGGAAGACCGATACGGTCCTTCACCCGGGTGCCTACTTTTCCCGCAGGTTGACCCCGGCCGAACGGAGCTAGGACGTCGGCAATCGAGAACTCCTTGCGGTGAAAGAGGCTCTTGAAGAGTGGAGACATCTGTTGGAGGGAACGTCCGTGCCATTCACGGTTTTCACGTGACCATCGAACCTGGAGTATATCAGGACCGCCAAGCGGCTGAACCCCAGGCAAGCCCGCTGGTCACTGTTCTTCGGCCGTTTTGACTTCCGAGATCACCTACCGTCCCGGGACCAAAACCAGAGATCGATGCCTTGTCCCGGGGTACCTGAAGATGAAGTCAAACGGAGTTGTCGGTATCCACCGGAACCCTCATCCCGGAGTCCACTATCGTGGCCACCCTCACCTGGGACGTAGAGAGAACCGTCCGGAGGCCCTGGCACGAAGCCCGTACCCCGGAACTGGGCCGAAGAACAACTCTACGTCCCACCAGAGGCTAGGGCTGCAGTCCTGGATTCTGTCACGGCTCTAAGCTCTCCTGTCATCCAGGGGTGCGAAGAACCGTGGCAGTTGTCCCGGCAGCGCTTCTGGTGGGCGTCCCTAGAGGCCGACATCCGGGATTATATCCGGCCTGCACCACCTGCGCCAGGGCAAGGCTGATCATCGCAGGGCTTCGGGACTGCTCCAGCCGCTGCCGTGCCCCATCGCCCCTGGTCCCACATCGGCCTGGATTTTGTCACTGGGCCTCCCGCCGTCCCAGGGCAACACCACCATCCTCACGATAGTGGACCGATTCTCCAAGGCGGCCCACTTCGTGGCCCTCCCGAAGCTCCCGACGGCCCAGGAGACAGCGGATCTCCTGGTCCGCCACGTCGTCCGGCTGCATGGGATTCCCACAGACATTGGTGGACTGTGAGGGTACGGCCCCGAAGAACGCTCCTGGGTGAGAGGAGCTTCATCCTGGACCCGGCCCTCCTGGCCGATTTCTACCGCCGGCCACCCGGACAGCCTGGTCAGTGCGCCAGGAGGCGCCCGTTGAGGGGGGGGGTCCTGTTGTGTGGGCCGCTGAAGAGGAGGTACTGCTGGCCCACCACCACCAGAGGGCACCCTGCCAGGAGTGCGGGCTCCAGGCACCAGAGGGCGCTGCCATCTCACAGGAGCAGCCGGGGTGACAGCTGTCACCTACGACAGCTGTTACCATCTTCTGATCCGCAGCGGTATATCTGCAAGACGTCATCTCCACTTCTCTGCTGAGATATCGCTCTACCAAGGAGGTACGTATCCAGCCAAACAGATTATCTTTTGACCATTAAATACTTTTTGCCTTTACACAGAAAGAGAAAAGAACAGCAGGAGACTGTATTTTGGATAAGTACTCACATTCCTGCACTACAGTGTTTTTCCTGACGAGAGGTGGAGGTGGTTTTTCCACCATACGTGTTGCTGGGTGCAGGTCGCACCCACATCTGACTGTTCTGTTCCTCGCCAGCAGTACCGGATCCGACAAAGGCCGGAGGCAGTGGCCACCTGGGAGTTCGGGACTTGGCGGCTCCAGTATTCCCGGGGTTCGGTGGCGGAGGAAATCGTGTGGTTCCGGTTCTGCTTTGGACAGACGTCTCCTATCTTCGAGCCTGCCCACATGACACCTTTGTGATTCGGCTTTATTGTCTGTTATTGTAATCGGTTGTGTTTGTTGTGCTTGTTTCACAACAGTAAAAGTGTTATTTGACTTCCTCCATTGTCCGTTCATTTGCGCCCCCTGTTGTGGGTCCGTGTTCCTACACTTTCCCAACACCTGTCCCAGGTCAGTTTCTGCTCTATGTGAACTCCCAGGAAACAGAAGTCCATGACCCTTTCCACACAGGTCCTGAGTATCTGCTGGAGGAATCTAATTTCTACATCTTGTATCTGTGATCTTACTCTTTCAGTCATTACCCAAATTTCATGACCACAGGTGAGGACAGGATCCTAAATCGACTGGTAAATCAAGAGTCTCAGCTCCTTCTTCACCACGACGGTCCAGTACTACATCTGTAAAACACCAGACTCCGGCTCAATCCATCTATCGATCTCCTGCTCCAACTTAACCCCACTCATGAACAAGACCCCAAGATACTGAAACTCCTCCACTTGGGGCAGTAAATCTCCCCTGACCCAGAGGTTATTATAGATATAAACAAGCAAGATTATAAACATAAATAACAAATAGTACATATTTATTATTATTTATTACTTCTCATTTACGAGTATGTGTTTTATTATGGGTTTATTACATATTTCTTAGGTCTATCTATCTATCTATCTATCTATCTATCTATCTATCTATCTATCTATCTATCTATCTATCTATCTATCTATCTATCTATCTATCTATCTATCTATCTATCTATCTATCTATCTATCTATCTATCTATCTATCTATCTATCTATCTATCTATCTATCTATCTATCTATCTATCTATCTATCTATCTATCTATCTATCTATCTAGCTTCTTGTCTGTCTGTCTGTCTGTATTTGACGGGGTGTGAATCAGACAATTTTTGAGTTTTTCAGTTTAGTATCGTGTCCTGTAAGTATTTGGTGACAGCAGGTTGTGGTGTAAATATTTCCTTGGTGGACACGGAGTACATCCACCTGCAGTATTTGAGGGATTACACTTCAAACAGGCCGACGACAGAGACTCTGACAGATGTGGGCTTGCAGGAGCTTTGTTTGAATGTTGTGTTGGAACAGAATACCCATTTTCAACACACCTAAGACCTCAACTGCTCATGAAAGCTGAAATTACTCCAGTTAAAGGCTTAGAAGCCACAGTGTTGCAGCAGCGTGATGGTGAAAGCCGTCCTGTTCTTTGGCTCCTCTGATGGAGCAAACCTCAGATCCTGAACCACGGAGCCACAGCTATACTTACCTGGATACAGATGACCATAATTACCAGGTTTTCCATCATCATAACTGTGCCAGAGGAATCTCCACCTCTGCCAAGTACAGGTAAGCACATCTCTTCTGCAGTGCAACAACTTATGATCTTGAATGAACAATGAACAACTTTGGAACCAGACAAAAGGTTTCATTTTTCAGTAATGAGGGAGCTTCCAGGAACTAGTCTGTACTTTCTACATATTTAGGCCACATTATGCTGGTTTATAGCTGAAATACCATAATGTGAACAATCATCACCAGAAGCTGCAATTCCAGTCAGGCTCCATCCGATTTCACAAAACTGAAAAGGGCCAAGCTGAAGGTTATTTACCAAAGCATAACATTTGAACAAACTGTGTCATTCTAACCCAAACTCAAGTCTCAAATGAAACCACTTCATATCTGGATGTTATTACTATGTTGTTATTGTCATGACCAAGTTGATTGTATCTTTGTCATGATACGAGGAGGCTTGGCACAGAAGGCTGTAGGAGGCATATGCAGACTCACAGATACAAATGTAGGTGTAAATAAAAAAGGCTTTGTCTGGTAATCTGCCAGCAGGTTTGGTGAGTCAGCATGGCTGAGGTAAGAGGCCAAAACCAAGCTGAGTTTGGGTACACATCATGGCGGGTTTCAAAGACAGAGACAAAGTAAAAATAAGAAGAGCAGAGTTCAGGGACACGGTATGGCGGAGATAAAAAAAACAGGATCAAGAACGTGGCGAAGCAAACAGGACTGACAAAAAGCTGGAGAGAGAATGGAAATTCAACAAACTGGCAAAGAACAGAGAGAAAGTGAAGGCTTAAATACTAGGAAGGGTAATCAGGGCATGAATGTGAAATAAGAGCAACAGCCCCGCCTTGCTTCGAATCACGAGGGATGTGACTAAATGTCCCTTGTGAATGGGGTTTTGAGGTTTTAAATGTTGTTATTGTGGTTAATGTTAGTTTAACAGTGTTGTTAGTGTTATTGATTTATTGTGTTTTTGTAGTTCAGTTGGTTTAGTCAGTTTCATTAAGTGTCATGTTGCTTTTACCACGAGTGAGTTAAGTCTCATGTTGATACCATGAGTGAAAGCTGGAGTGGTTTTAATGTCTTCAGCCACTGTCTTTTTAGTCAAATTAAAAGCACTTGTTTACAGCAGCTGTGCATGCGTGTGTGTGCATGTAACTTCAATCACAGACAAACTGTGGACAGACTTGTGCAAAGAAAACGGAAATGTGATGATTTAAATTAACAAATGAAAATGAAATGAAGCGATAATGGAGGAACTGAGAGTACAAGTGGCTGTAATTCCTGAATATTTAATGGAATATTATTGTTAAACCATTGAATTAAAGCCAACAGTCTAAAACTCCAAGTACATTTTGACTGTTTCATTTCAGCTCCACTGTGACGGTGTAAGACTTGTGGACCTGACTAATTAAAGACTCTTGGGTTATTAAGATGGTTGTATGGTACAAATAATTAGGGATTAACCCTGTTGTGTCTGATGATTTGCGGACGTTCATGTTGCTTATACGGTCGCAAATTGACCTTTACGGATATTTGTGACTGTATAAGCAGCATGAATGTCCGCAAGTCATTAGACACAAGGCGGTTATTCCCATTCTAATCTAATTCATCTGCACGGTTTATTTTTCTGTAGGTAATTCGGTCGGCGAGGCTTACCGTTGAAGCAGTGTCCCTCCAACAGCGGTCAGGGCGCGGAGTAATACATCCAAATATGAAACTGTTAAATATTTTTCCACCGTTACCTCGATATTATACGGTCTGAAATCTCACATGATTAACCAATCAGATTCGCGGAAAAAATGTAATTGGATTAGACTGATGTATGAAGTTATTGGTTAATTTTTAGATGACAGTGTTTTGCAGTTTCTGCCTGGAACTGTTGAAAATGTGTTTTGTCTGAGAACGTGCCTGTGCTTCGTGAGGTCACGGTATCTGGGTCACAGTCCCAGTCCAGGTCACAGGACAGGACAGTTCACGCTGAGGCCCACATGTGACTGTTGCTGTTGTTCTGGAATCCAGCTGCACTGATTCCCAACTACTCAACTGTGGACAAGTGAAGACAAAAGTCAGGAGTCAGAGAGTGTGATTAGGGACAACATCGAGTGCTGCGATACATTAAATAGTGTCCACTTACCGCCGTGGTACCAAGTGTTGAATCAGTTTATTGTGTTTTTGCCTCATAATCACTGCAGGTTTGAATGTGTTTACACACCTACAGTGGACAGAACATCTGCCAGCTGAAGAAACTTTATTAGTGCGAGCTCGTTGAAAATACTGCAGACTCAGGATGGAAACACAGCAAAAAAATATCCTCAGCACAGACGGTGGGTGAGGTTGTGCTTCTGGCCAGCTTGTGGAGACAATACTCAAAAGAAATAAATACTATCATCTTGTAACTTACTTATTCCTCTCTGTCCCATCAGGGATGTGAGGCCGTTACAGTCGGCCTCCATCTATGACTATGTTTACATGCCGTTAATATTCGGGTTAAGGTCAATATTCCGTTTCTGAATCATTAGGATAACCCGTTTACATGCTTAAGCAGACAGATTTACTCCTGTATACATGTCATTGGTATCATTTGGAATAGCCCCATCTAAACAGCGATGCACGTCTTCCACCGGCGCTTGAAGTTGGTCTGGTGTTCGTGCAAATCCTGCTTCGTGTAAAACCCTCACTACATACTTTATAACACTTTTCTCAAACAGGCATTAACATTTTCTTACTTTTCTCTCCTGTGTAAACACTCTCTTTTTTCTTCTGGGCAAGAAGATTATCAACAGGCACACGCAGAACACAATGCACGTGCTCTCCCTTCACTCTCTGCCTCCGGGGGCACGGATGCAGGACCCCGCAAAGAATCCAAGTCATGGCCACGGAGCTCTGCGGCTGCGGTATACCAAGACCCTGCGGCGCTGTGGATTTTTCCACAAATGCCGGAGCGCTCTGCATCAAAACAGCGAGCGTAGTCTCTGGACCTGTTGCCAGAGTTGGCACAGCTCCGCACAGCAGAGAGGGGAGCGGTGTGAGTGGCCCGCTGCGGCGTTTACCGGAGCCCGCAGACTCAGTAAGCACATTGGAGGCAGTGAGAGCAATCGTGGTCATGCCGACCAGTGCTGCGACTGGTCCGCCTGATAAGGACGCAGAACACAATGCGCTGTTTACCTTTGCTTCTGTGGTGTCCGCTGGGTTGTGCATCGCCTGCATGCAAGTAGTTGCCATACTCAAAAGACCAAGATTCCTTGCGGATAGGACATGCGCAGAACACAAAATAATGTTTCTTTCTGTGGGGATATCCCAATGAGCATTTATATGACCTGATATTCGGGTTAGAAAAGGAGTAACCCAGGGTCTTATTTGGGTTTTTAAAAACCAGAATATGAGCACATTCGGGTTTTTGCGGGTGTTTACATGACCGTGTGCAACCAGGTTATTGCTAATATTCTGGTTATGAAAGGGTTATTGGCTGCAGTGAGCAGTGTATATTCTGCACTCTACTGGTGGTTGGCTCTCACTGCGGTATTGTATCACTTCCTGTTCCGGAGCACAGCGGTGTTTTTCTGTATCTGTTTGCTGTTTAATCTGCGCAGTTAGATTGATCTAGTTAACTAGATAATGATTTATTTCACAGTGTAATCTTTACGTGCCTTAACTAAAGCACTCCTTCTGCTGAATCACCTCTAATTATGTACACATTATTCACTTTGTGTGTTTTAGGAATCCGCTAGCTTAGCGCAGCTACTAGCTCTTAGCCGTTTAGCATGGCGGCTTCTCCTGTCTCTCCCGCACTTTTCTGCTCTGGGTGTGAAATGTTATTTATTCCTCGGCCTCCTTTAGCAGTAATGGTACTGTAATAAGTGTAGCTTATTCGTAGCTTTGGAGGCCAGGCTGGGTGAATTGGAGACTCGGCTCCGCACCGTGGAAAATTCTACAGCTAGCCAGGCCCCTGTAGTCGGTGCGGACCAAGGTAGCTTAGCCGCCGTTAGTTCCCTTCCAGCAGATCCAGAGCAGCCGGGAAAGCAGGCCAACTGGGTGACTATGAGGAGGAAGCGTAGTCCTAAACAGAAGCCCCGTGTACACCGCCAACCCGTTCACATCTCTAACCATTTTTCCCCACTCAGCGACACACCCTCCGAGGAACAAACTCTGGCTAAGCGTAAATTTGGTAAGATTGTAATTCACGTCGGCAGAAATGACACCCGGTTACGCCAATCGGAGGTCACTAAAATTAAAACTTTCCTTTTTGCTAAAGCTTATAGTTAGGGCTTGATCAGGTGACCCTGAACCATCCCTTAGTTATGCTGCTATAGACGTAGACTGCTGGGGGGTTCCCATGATGCTCTGTTTCTTTCTCTTTTTGCTCTGTATGCACCACTCTGCATTTAATCATTAGTGATCGATCTCTGCTCCCCTCCACAGCATGTCTTTTTCCTGGTTCTCTCCCTCAGCCCCAACCAGTCCCAGCAGAAGACTGCCCCTCCCTGAGCCTGGTTCTGCTGGAGGTTTCTTCCTGTTAAAAGGGAGTTTTTCCTTCCCACTGTCGCCAAGTGCTTGCTCACAGGGGGTCGTTTTGACCGTTGGGGTTTTTCCGTAATTATTGTATGGCTTTGCCTTGCAATATGATGTGCCTTGGGGCAACTGTTTGTTGTGATTTGGCGCTATATAAATAAAATTGATTTGATTTGATTTGCATGTAAATGTAGTCTATGTCTGTCTTGTGCAATACCTCACTGCTCTTCACCCCAGGGTGGATTGATCTCCTTTAGCTCAGAGGTCACAGTCCTCCATGTGTTTTTTCCGCTATATTTCTTCCACCTGTGAAATATAGCGAAGCTTCGTCCCATCCTGTCTATGGCTGATGCTGAGACCTTGATTCATGTGTTTGTCTCTTCTAGATTGGACTACTGCAATGTTCTATTTTCTGGTTTACTGCAGTCCAGCATTAGGACTCTCCAACTGGTTCAAAATGCTGCAGCCAGACTTTTGACAGGAAGCAGAGAGTTTGACCAAATTACACCCATTTTGGCGTCTCTTCATTGGCTTCCTGTCGCTGTGTGATCAGATTTTAAGGTTCTGCTACTAGTCTATAAAATTGTTCATGGACTGGCACCTCCCTACCTAGCTGACCTAATTAAACCTTACGTACCGGCCTGGGCTCTGCGTTCTCAGGGTGCAGGACTACTTTGTGTCTCTAGGGTGAATAAGAAGTCTGTGGGTCACAGAGTTTTCTCTTATTGTGCCCCTGTTCTGTGGAATGATCTCCCTGCATCAATAAAACAGTCAGATTCTGTGGAGACTTTCAAGTCCAGACTTAAAGACACACTTATTTTCCCTTTCGTATGGCTAGCATGCTGGCATAGTATGTTACTATACTTTTTACTCTTTTAAATTAATTTTATTAGTAAACGGAGCGTGCCGCAGCCTCAACTTTATCTAAATTCTGGGTCTTTTAGTGACGCTTAGGGCTAGTGGCTGGTGATCACCTTAGTAGTTCTTCTGTTTTTCTTGTTGTTTAATGCTGACAAATTATACAGTATTCTTTGTCTTTCTGATGCCCGATTCTGTTTTTTCTCTCTGTTTAAGGTGCAGCTCCATCCAGAAATGGTGTGGTGTCTGTTCCTGAAACCCTCCTGTCCTGTGCACCGGCAACATTTCCTGTATATTCATTTTGTGAATTGTTCTGTAATTTGTGTCTGTATCCTGGCCCAAGCAGAGGGTCACCCCTTTGAGTCTGGTCTGCTTGAGGTTTCTTCCTCAGAGGGAGTTTATCCTTACCACTGCTGCTCTGGGGGTTAGTAAGGTTAGACCTTACTTGTGTGAAGCACCTTGAGGCAACTCTGTTGTGAATTGGTGATTTTAACATCCACACAGATGCTGAGAATGACAGCCTCAACACTGCATTTAATCTATTATTAGACTCAATTGGCTTTGCTCAAAATGTAAGTATGTATGAGTCCACCCACCACTTTAATCATATCTTAGATATTGTTCTGACTTATGGTATGGAAATTGAAGACTTAACAGTATTCCCTGAAAACTCCCTTCTGTCTGATCATTTCTTAATCAATCAATCAATCAACTTTTTTCTTGTATAGCGCCAAATCACAACAAACAGTTGCCCCAAGGCGCTCCACATTGCAAGGCAAGGCCATACAATAATTATGAAACACAGTCTACGTCTAAAGCAACATAACCAAGGGATGGTCCAGGGTCACCCGATCCAGCCCTAACTATAAGCCTTAGCGAAAAGGAAAGTTTTAAGCCTAATCTTAAAAGTAGAGAGGGTATCTGTCTCCCTGATCTGAATTGGGAGCTGGTTCCACAGGAGAGGAGCCTGAAAGCTGAAGGCTCTGCCTCCCATTCTACTCTTACAAACCCTAGGAACTACAAGTAAGCCCGCAGTCTGAGAGCGAAGCGCTCTAATGGGGTAATATGGTACTATGAGGTCCCTAAGATAAGATGGGACCTGATTATTCAAAACCTTATAAGTAAGAAGAAGAATTTTAAATTCTATTCTAGCATTAACAGGAAGCCAATGAAGGGAGGCCAACACGGGTGAGATATGCTCTCTCCTGCTAGTCCCCGTCAGTACTCTAGCTGCAGCATTCTGAACCAACTGAAGGCTTTTTAGGGAACTTTTAGGACAACCTGATAATAATGAATTACAATAGTCCAGCCTAGAGGAAACAAATGCATGAATTAGTTTTTCAGCATCACTCTGAGACAAGACCTTTCTGATTTTAGAGATATTGCGTAAATGCAAAAAGGCAGTCCTACATATTTGTTTAATATGCGCTTTGAATGACATATCCTGATCAAAAATAACTCAAGATTTCTCACAGTATTACTAGAGATCAGGGAAATGCCATCCAGAGTAACGATCTGGTTAGACACCATGCTTCTAAGATTTGTGGGGCCAAGTACAATAACTTCAGTTTTATCTGAGTTTAAAAGCAGGAAATTAGAGGTCATCCATGTCTTTATGTCTGTAAGACAATCCTGCAGTTTAGCTAATTGGTGCGTATCCTCTGGCTTCATGGATAGATAAAGCTGGGTATCATCTGCGTAACAATGAAAATTTAAGCAATACCGTCTAATAATACTGCCCAAGGGAGGCATGTATAAAGTGAATAAAATTAATAACATTTACATTTACTCTGATGGACTACCCAGCAGTGGGGAATAAGGTTCATTACACTAGAAGTCTGTCAGAAAGCGCTGTAACTAGGTTTAAGGATATGATTCCTTCTTTATGTTCTCTGATGCCATATACCAACACAGTGCAGAGTAGCTACCTAAACTCTGTAAGTGAGATAGAGTATCTCGTCAGTAGTTTTACATCCTCATTGAAGACAACTTTGGATGCTGTAGCTCCTCTGAAAAAGAGAGCTTTAAATCAGAAGTGTCTGACTCCGTGGTATAACTCACAAACTCGCAGCTTAAAGCAGATAACCCGTAAGTTGGAGAGGAAATGGCATCTCATTAATTTAGAAGATCTTCACTTAGCCTGGAAAAAGAGTCTGTTGCTCTATAAAAAAGCCCTCTGTAAAGCTAGGACATCTTACTACTCATCACTAATTGAAGAAAATAAGAACAACCCCAGGTTTCTTTTCAGCACTGTAGCCAGACTGACAAAGAGTCAGAGCTCTATTGAGCCGAGTATTCCTTTAACTTTAAATAGTAATGACTTCATGACTTTCTTTGCTAATAAAATTTTAACTATTAGAGAAAAAATTACTCATAACCATCCCAAAGACGTATTGTTATCTTTGGCTGCTTTCAGTGATGCCAGTATTTGGTTAGACTCTTTCTCTCAGATTGTTCTGTCTGAGTTATTTTCATTAGTTACTTCATCCAAACCATCAACATGTCTATTAGACCCCATTCCTACCAGGCTGCTCAAGGAAGCCCTACCATTATTTAATCAATCAATCAATCAATCAATCAATCAATCAATCAATCAATCAATCAATTTTATTTATATAGCGCAAATCACAACAAACAGTTGCCCCAAGGCGCTTTATATTGTAAGGCAAAGCCATACAATAATTACGGAAAAACCCCAACGGTCAAAATGACCCCCTGTGAGCAAGCACTTGGCGACAGTGGGAAGGAAAAACTTCCTTTTAACAGGAAGAAACCTCCAGCAGAACCAGGCTCAGGGAGGGGGCAGTCTTCTGCTGGGACTGGTTGGGGCTGAGGGAGAGAACCAGGAAAAAGACATGCTGTGGAGGGGAGCAGAGATCGATCACTAATGATTAAATGCAGAGTGGTGCATACAGAGCAAAAAGAGAAAGAAACAGTGCATCATGGGAACCCCCCAGCAGTCTACGTCTATAGCAGCATAACTAAGGGATGGTTCAGGGTCACCTGATCCAGCCCTAACTATAAGCGTTAGCAAAAAGGAAAGTTTTAAGCCTAATCTTAAAAGTAGGGAGGGTGTCTGTCTCCCTGATCCGAATTGGGAGCTGGTTCCACAGGAGAGCAGATTTAATGCTTCGATCATAAATATGATCAATCTATCTTTGTTAGTTGGCTATGTACCACAGGCTTTTAAGGTGGCAGTAATTAAACCATTACTTAAAAAGCCATCACTTGACCCAGCTATCTTAGCTAATTATAGGCCAATCTCCAACCTTCATTTTCTCTCAAAAATCCTTGAAAGGGTAGTTGTAAAACAGCTAACTGATCATCTGCAGAGGAATGGTCTATTTGAAGAGTTTCAGTCAGGTTTTAGAATTCATCATAGTACAGAAACAGCATTAGTGAAGGTTACAAATGATCTTCTTATGGCGTCAGACAGTGGACTCATCTCTGTGCTTGTTCTGTTAGACCTCAGTGCTGCTTTTGATACTGTTGACCATAAAATTTATTACAGAGATTAGAGCATGCCATAGGTATTAAAGGCACTGCGCTGCGGTGCTTTGAATCATATTATCTAATAGATTACAATTTGTTCATGTAAATGGGGAATCTTCTTCACAGACTAAGGTTAATTATGGAGTTCCACAAGGTTCTGTGCTAGGACCAATTTTATTCACTTTATACATGCTTCCCTTAGGCAGTATTATTAGACGGTATTGCTTAAATTTTCGTTGTTACACAGATGATACCCAGCTTTATCTATCCATGAAGCCAGAGGACACACACCAATTAGTTAAACTGCAGGATTGTCTTACAGACATAAAGACATGGATGACCTCTAATTTCCTGCTTTTAAACTCAGATAAAACTGAAGTTATTGTACTTGGCCCCACAAATCTTAGAAACATGGTGTCTAACCAGATCCTTACTCTGGATGGCATTACCCTGACCTCTAGTAATACTGTGAGAAATCTTGGAGTCATTTTTGATCAGGATATGTCATTCAATGCGCATATTAAACAAATATGTAGTACTTCTTTTTTGCATTTGCGCAATATCTCTAAAATTAGAAAGGTCTTGTCTCAGAGTGATGCTGAAAAACTAATTCATGCATTTATTTCTTCTAGGCTGGACTACTGTAATTCATTATTATCAGGTTTTCCTAAAAGTTCCCTGAAAAGCCTTCAGTTAATTCAAAATGCTGCAGCTAGAGTACTGACGGGGACTAGAAGGAGAGAGCATATCTCACCCGTGTTGGCCTCTCTTCATTGGCTTCCTGTTAATTCCAGAATAGAATTTAAAATTCTTCTTCTTACTTATAAGGTTTTGAATAATCAGGTCCCATCTTATCTTAGGGACCTCATAGTACCATATCACCCCAATAGAGCGCTTCGCTCTCAGACTGCATGCTTACTTGTAGTTCCTAGGGTTTGTAAGAGTAGAATGGGAGGCAGAGCCTTCAGCTTTCAGGCTCCTCTCCTGTGGAACCAGCTCCTAATTCAGATCAGGGAGACAGACACCCTCTCTACTTTTAAGATTAGGCTTAAAACTTTCCTTTTTTGAAAAGCTTATAGTTAGGGCTGGATCAGGTGACCCTGAACCATCCCTTAGTTATGCTGCTATAGACGTAGACTGCTGGGGGGTTCCCATGATGCACTGTTTCTTTCTCTTTTTGCTCTGTATGCACCACTCTGCATTTAATCATTAGTGATCGATCTCTGCTCCCCTCCACAGCATGTCTTTTTCCTGGTTCTCTCCCTCAGCCCCAACCAGTCCCAGCAGAAGACTGCCCCTCCCTGAGCCTGGTTCTGCTGGAGGTTTCTTCCTGTTAAAAGGGAGTTTTTCCTTCCCACTGTCACCAAGTGCTTGCTCACAGGGGGTCGTTTTGACCGTTGGGGTTTTACATAATTATTGTATGGCCTTGCCTTACAATATAAAGCGCCTTGGAGCAACTGTTTGTTGTGATTTGGCGCTATATAAAAAAATTGATTTGATTTGATTTGATAATTTGTCCAGTGATGGTTTTCAAACTTATCTGAAAAGCTAATCTGACAATGAAAACATTAGCTTCGATAATTAGCAGTTAGCAGATTACATTGTGCTTGTAAAATCTAACCCGGTGGTTATCAGATCTTTCATTAATATACTACTTTCTTTTATTAAAAATAGATTAAAAAATTATTTGAGTTTTGTCTTTTAGAACATTTAGTCTTTCACTGACATACAGTCAGATGCATAACTATTTGGACAGTGACAGTTTTTGTAATTTGCCTGTGTACATGATGGAGTTTAAATGAAACAGTCTAGATGTACTTGTTGTGTCGACCATCAGCTTTAATTCAAAGAGTTAAAAAATATATTGCATTAACCATTTGGGAATTACAATAATTTTTTATGCATCGTCCTTTCATTTTCAAAGGCCACAAGCAACTGGAGAAAGTAAATATACTGTCCCAATATTTATGGACCTGACTTTAACGAGGGATGCAAAACAAACCACATTTATACAGAAACTCTAGACAAGTACTGTACTATATGTAAATAATACAATGTATACAGTATTCTGTTGGAATACTATAAACTGAACGGGCAACGTTTGAGTTGCAGCTGCATTAAAACGCCTGAAGTATCAACATAAAGCTTCCAGATGTAATTTTTGTGTTAAATAAGGTTATGTTGGCTCAAACATCATCTGTTACTTAACAATCCCCACAGTGGACGTCTGGTTTAAATGATTAGATAAAATTAAATGTGAATGATCTGCAGTGTGGAAAGCTGACAGACACTATGAGAACGAACACTGTTCAGAGGGAAGACGCCATGCGTCTCTCCACACACTTCACTCGGCTCTTTTTTTTAATGGTGTTTTCCCAGAAGTTGAAGCATGAGGTGATGGACCCATTAGAGGTCCTGCACGCTGCCCTTCTGGGTTTTGATGACCTGACAATTGATGGCTGCACAATGTACCAGAGAAAATGATTTTCCTTCGACCAGAAATGTTTGGCTCATTTGAAGCCACTGAAGCCAGTTGATATTCACACTTTAGCTGTGAAACCTCAGACGTGACAGCAGCTGCATTTTCACAAGCTTCAATACCTACAATCAATTCTCCCTGCAGCATATAGGCAAAATTGACCCAGAATGCATTGCATCATCAACATCTGTTTTGTTTTGTTTTTTGTTGTTTTTTTAAGCCGATAAATGCTTTCCCGGTAGGACTGATACAGTGACGATTTTCACTTTGCAGTGACGAGCTGATGTGCTTTATTTTGTCATTATTTTTACTGTTTGTTTCATTACGTTCACATGCTTTATCTCCAAGCCTGTCTTCAAGGAGGAGCAGGAAAATTTCAGGAATATGTGGGTCCCACCGCTGAAAAATGTCTCGCTGTAAGGGGCGTTTCCCACAGTGACAAACTACGCCGGGAGCCGACGAGACTCGAGCAGAAAGCAGCACAATTTCAGATTTTGGAGAAATGTGACCACAAAGAGTTGGAGAGAAAGCCAGGGTGGGAGACGATGGTGACGATGGTGTTCATGGTCTCTGGACATGTTAGTGATGGAACTGGACAAGCCATGTGTTAGCGATGGGATTGGATGCGGCTACGGGCCCTTTGTGTTAGCACCAGGATTTGACATGCTACAGGCCCTTCATGCTAGCGACAGGATTAGATGTGGCTAAGGGCCATTTGTGTTAGCGACGGGATTGGACACGGCTACAGGCCACTCGTGTTAGCACCGGGATTTGACATGCTACGAGCCCTTTATGCTAGCGACGGGATTGGATGTGGCTACGGGCCATTTGTGTTAGCAATGGAATTGGACACGGCTACAGGCCCTTCGTGTTAGCACCGGGATTTGACATGCTACGGGCCCTTTATGCTAGCGACGGGATTGGATGTGGCTACGGGCTGTTCGTGTTAGCGATGGGATTGGATGTGGCTACAGGCTGTTCGTGCTAGCGATGGGATTGGATGTGGCTACAGGCTGTTCGTGCTAGCGATGGAATTGGATGTGGCTACAGGCTGTTCGTGCTAGCGATGGGATTGGATGTGGCTACAGGCTGTTCGTGCTAGCGATGGGATTGGATGTGGCTACAGGCTGTTCGTGCTAGCGATGGAATTGGATGCAGCTACGGGCCGTTTGTGTTAGCGATGGGATTGGACGCTTCTACGGGCTGTTTGTGTTAGCGACAGGATTGGACGTGGCTACGGGCCGTTCATGTTAGTGACGGGATTTGACATGGCTACGGGCCCTTCATATTAGTGATGGGATTGGACGCGGCTACGGGCCGTTCGTGTTAGTGATGGGATTGGACGCGGCTACGGGCCGTTCGTGTTAGTGATGGGATTGGACGCGGCTACGGGCCGTTCATGTTAGTGACGGGATTTGACATGGCTACGGGCCCTTCATATTAGTGATGGGATTGGACGTGGCTACGGGCCGTTCATGTTAGTGACGGGATTTGACATGGCTACGGGCCCTTCATATTAGTGATGGGATTGGACGCGGCTACGGGCCGTTCATGTTAGTGACGGGATTTGACATGGCTACGGGCCCTTCATATTAGTGATGGGATTGGACGTGGCTACGGGCCGTTCATGTTAGTGACGGGATTTGACATGGCTACGGGCCCTTCATATTAGTGATGGGATTGGACGCGGCTACGGGCCGTTCGTGTTAGTGATGGGATTGGACGCGGCTACGGGCCGTTCGTGTTAGTGATGGGATTGGACGCGGCTACGGGCCGTTCGTGTTAGCGATGGGATTGGACGCGGCTACGGGCCGTTCGTGTTAGCGATGGGATTGGACGCTTCTACGGGCTGTTTGTGTTAGCGATGGGATTGGACGCTTCTACGGGCCGTTCGTGTTAGCGATGGGATTGGACGCTTCTACGGGCTGTTTGTGTTAGCGATGGGATTGGACGCTTCTACGGGCCGTTCGTGTTAGCGATGGGATTGGACGCTTCTACGGGCTGTTTGTGTTAGCGATGGGATTGGATGTGGCTACAGGCCCTTCATGTTAGCGATGTGTATTTTTACCTGCTTAATGACTCTGGACGGACAAAGAAATGAAAGAATTAATCAACACAAATGAGACGGCGCCTACTGAACGTGTACTGACCATCATGTGGAACTCGTAGGATTTGTGAGTATTGAAGGCGACGATGACTTTGTTTATAAACGAAGCCGTGTGGAACGGAGCAGCTCCAGACAGCAGAACAATATTCAACATGGCTGCTTTGTGTGAACACGAGAGACGTAAAAGCAGCGGGACGCGGCTGTGCTTCAGGGTCTGTATTTATTCCTGCTTTCTTTACACTTATCCAGTCTTATTCTGATGGATTAGATTTTTTTCTCTGAATACACGTGGGATACAAAGGAGGCAGAGCTGAAAATATGCTTGTTGCAAACCTTGTAAAATTAAGGCAAAACAAATAGTGCGCACCCTATGGCGGTCCATAAGTACGTACCTACATGTATACGGTCAGAGAAGTCAATTAATTCATTGTTAATTTGAGTCAGATGAAGTGTATTTTTATGGTGTGTTCAGGGCGCAAACACGATTCATTTTATGGACTCAGATCTCACAGATGCAGATTTTATGAGTCTTTTAAGTCAGTTGAGTCAGTATTCATAAGAGCAAACTACAAATAAATAAATGGGCAACTTCCTGAAATAGAACATCACCAGTGTCCATGGGATTTACAGGATGACGAGATAAAGGATTAAAATGATATGTTTTGCCATGAAAACACAGCTACAAAGTGAAGAAAACAACAATTAACTGACAAAGTAACTCCGGCTTTGGTCACCGTTCATCCTGTTAAATTAATTCCACCCCATAACTAAACTAAAATCAAATCTGTGTAATGTGCACTGATAACTATTTTTCCATAAACTGATATGTGTCAATTTTCACGCCAAGAATCACATTGCATTGTGGGAAAACTATGGTGCTTTTATGGACATGTGAAGCCACTGGATTAGGAAGAAACAACCCAGCAGTATTTTATTTGAAATGAGACATAAGTCCCAGACTCTGGCACGTGTTGTCCACTGGGTATCAGCTGCTGTTTGTGTGTTTGTAATTTTGATTTGGTAAAATGAGGAAAAAATGTTCTGTATTCACATCAAAATTTAATGTCCACCTCTTCACCAGGTATCATGAAAATTGGCTTTATGACTGAAATGTATCATTAATCCTGTTGAAAATAATCAACAGGCAGACAAAAACAGCTTCCTTGGTCATGATAAAAAATGACATAAATTCAGTATTTGCACAGACAGAATTCAAGCCTAGTTTATTTGAACCTTATCTCTGTTCATAGTACCTTCAGATACGTGCAGTGGTTCATCGTTCAGAGTGGGTTAGAGAGAAAAATAACAAAACCTCTCTGTTCACAGAAACAGCAAGAAAGAGTTTTCCAGGATTCATCTCACTCCCTAAACTATTTGTGTGTTTAGTCTCGGTACCGTGTGGACTGTGAAGTACAAGGAACCATTTATGACTCACGGGTGAAGATTAGCAGGTAGCTATGTCTGATTTTGGCCAATTTGAGGGAGTGAGTCATTGGTCCCTGTGGATGGCCAACAAAACTCATATCTCAGTGCAGCAGAGTGATGGTACGAACAGAAAGACACGTCAAATGTGAGACTGATGTAGAGATGGAGGGAGGTCCTGGAAGGAAATAGGAGAAGAAATAAAAAACAGCTGCAAAGTGGAGAACTATTTGAAAAGAAAAAGCACAGTCAGTGAACACTGGTCTTCATTCCTGCTGAGCTGAATACAGCTACTAGAGCACAACAGGTAACACCATGGATTCACCAGGTACAGCACGTGTACTTTAAGACGGACGAAACCACAACTACAACAGTTGTTGGAACCAATTCCAATCCTGGCCCTGCTGAGGCAAGATTTTGTGTGGGGACACTTTACTTTGCCTGGGGCCAGGGATTATGAAATAAAACTATACACAACATATATTTCACAGCCAAGGTAATGGATGTGTGAGCACACAATCAAATCTGAGCATGTAGACCTTCGACTGATATTTATTACATCTGGCAAGGACAATTTTTTTCACCACACATAGATATTCTGGAATGGAAGACTCCACTGAATTGTGGAGATGATCCCGATCCAGATTGGCAGATGTCAGAGATCTCGGATTGGTCTTGTTAGCTGTGATGTTAGAAAGTAGTGCAGGCAGTGTCACAAACGACTCTCAGTAGACTAAATATACTGATACGTAACAATCACTGAAAATGACCATAAATCAGTTGTATTTTAATTTAACTGATTTAACAAGCATAGAATGACTACAAAATATAGACTGTAGCCAGCACCGAGCCAGTGCAGCAGATTACTGCCACCACCAGACAGCAGACCAACTATTTTTATGTTCTTGTTGATACCAGTGACATCACAAAGTGAAAGTTATTTTTTTTTTTCCACTTACGCACAGGAGTAACCACACAGTTTTAGAATGAAATATTGGTAGATGTCATTATTAAGGGTGCAACAATTAACCAGCACAAACTGAAAAATGATTTTTAAGTAACAGAAATGACAACATTTGGAGCCCTGAATCCATCTAATGTACTAAGAACCAGTCGATGGCTCATTTTTAATGCTGTAAATCTGTTGGATTAATCTTGTTTTGTTGCTGCTTCAGTATCTTCGAGCTCTCATAAGAACTGGGAAAAAAAAAAAAAAATCATACCAGGACCTTGTGAGACAGATCACAGGAATGTTAACTTTGTTTCCAAAAACAAAATCAAAGTGTGTGACAGTGAGAGGCGGGATAACAGATGAATGCACCTGTTTGAACTTTGTGTTCGGTTCACAATTTGTTTGTATTGTCAAATGGGTTCAGAAGATGAAAGCTATGCCATGGCATTTATACAAGCAAAGTGCCACGCAGCGGCACAAAGGTCCCTCTATGGTTGGCAAAGGCACAAACTGGAAATGGCACAAAAAATCCGCCCAGTGGAAAAAAAGCCACAAACCAGACAACACTGTCGTAAAAAGCCACAAACTGATGGTAGACGAAGCTGCAAACCGGAAATAACATGGTGAGATGCTGAAGAACTTCGCTCATTCATGTCTGCGACATATACATATTACAAGCACAAGTTACAGGAAGTGGACCATGTTCTCCACCTCCATTGTTGATGCGGCTGCTCGTAGCTGTGGTTGCAAGGTCTCTGGTGCCTGTCACGGTGGCAATCCCCGAACCCGGTGGTGGACACTGGAAGTAAGGGATGCCGTCAAGCTGAAGAAAGAGTCCTACTTATCTTTGTTGGTAGGTGGGACCCCAGAGGCAGCTGACAGGTACCAGCAGGCCAAGCATGTCGCAGCCCGTGTGGTCGCAGAGGCAAAAACTCAGGTCTGGGAGGAGTTCAGGGAGGCTATGGAGGAGGACTATCGGTCGGCCTCAAAGAGATTCTGGCAAACCGTCCGACGCCTCAGGAGGCGGAAGCAGCTCTCCACCAGCACTGTTTACGGTGTGGGTGGGGAGCTGTTGACCCTGACTGGGGATGTTGTCGGGCGATGGAAGGAGTACTTCGAGGATCTCCTCAATCCCATTGTCACGTCTTCCGAAGAGGAAGCAGAGACTGGGGACTCGGAGGCGGACTCATCCATTACCCAGGCCGAAGTCACCAAGGTGGTTAGAAAGCTCCTCAGTGGCAAGGCTCCTGGGGTGGATGAAATCCGTCCTGAGTACCTTAAGTCTCTGGATGTTGTGGGGCTGTCTTGGCTGACACGCCTCTGCAACATCACATGGCGATCGGGGACAGTGCCTCTGGATTGGCAGACCGTGGTGGTGGTCCCTCTGTTTAAGAAGGGGGACCGGAGGGTGTGTTCCAACTATAGGGGGATCACACTCCTCAGCCTCCCCAGTAAGGTCTATTCCAGAGTACTGGAGAGGAGAATTCGACCGATGGTCGAACATCGGATTCAGGAGGAGTAGTGTGGTTTTCGTCCTGGTCGTGGCACACTGGACCAGCTCTACATGCTCCATCGGGTGCTCGAGGGTTCATGGGAGTTTGCCCAACCAATCCACATGTGTTTTGTGGATCTGGAGAAGGCGTTCGACCGTGTCCCTCGGGGCACCCTATGGGGAGTGCTCCGGGAGTACGGGGTCCGGGGTCCTTTGCTAAGGGCTATCCGGTCCCTGTACGACCACAGCAGGAGCTTGGTGTGCATTGCCGGTAGTAAGTCAGACCTGTTTCCAGTGCACATTGGCCTCCGCCAGGGCTGCCCTTTGTCACCGGTTCTGTTCATTATTTTTATGGACAGAATTTCCAGGCGCAGCCAGGGTGTAGAGGGGGTCTGGATTGGGAACCACAGAATCTCGTCTCTGCTGTTTGCGGACGATGTGGTTCTGTTGGCTTCGTTAGATCAGGACCTTCAGCGTGCACGGGGGAGGTTTGCAGCCGAGTGTGAAGCGTCCGGGATGAAAATCAGCACCTCCAAACCCGAGGCCATGGTTCTCGACCGGAAAAAGGTGCTTTGCCCTCTTCAGGTTGGTGGAGTGTCCTTGCCTCAAGTGGAGGAGTTTAAGTATCTCGGGGTCTTGTTCACGAGTGAGGGACGGATGGAGCGTGAGATCGATAGACGGATCGGTGCAGCATCGGCAGTGATGCGGTCACTGTATCGGACCGTCATGGTGAAGAGAGAGCTGAGTAGGGTGGCAAAGCTCTCGATTTACCGATCGATCTACGTTCCGATCCTCACCTATGGTCATGAGATTTGGCTCTTGACCAAAAGAACGAGATTGCGAGTACAAGCGGCCAAGATGAGTTTCCTTCACAGGGTGGCTGGGTGCTCCCTTAGAGATAGGGTGAGAAGCTCGGTCACTCCATGTCAAAAGGAGTCAGTTGAGGTGGCTCGGGCATCTTTTCCGGATGCCCCCTCGACGCCTCGCTGGAGAGGTGTTCCGGGCACATCCCACTGGGAGGAGGCCCCGGGGAAGACCCAGGACACGCTGGAGGGACTACATCTCTCGGCTGGCTTGGGGACGCCTTGGGATTCCCCTGGAGGAGCTGGGGGAGGTGTGTGTGGATCGGGAGGTCTGGGCGGCTTTGCTTGAGCTGCTGCCCCCGCGACCCGACTCCGGATAAAGCGGAAGAAAATGGATGGATAGATGGATGGTACAGGAAGTCCCAAACAGGAAGTGCCAAATTTTGAGTCCACAGTGAATTCAGAAATGTCAAATTTTGAACACTTCCTGGCATGGGTGTAGCTACAGTGGAGGCCAGGGTTGCACTGGTCTCCCCTGAAATCTGATTGGACAATGTGATTGACATCATGTCACAGCACAGCACATATGGTGAAAAGAGCTGCATTTTGAAATCAGTGACACATATTGATTGCTACACTCAACAAAAATATAAATGCAACACTTTTGGTTTTGCTCCCATTTTGTATGAGATGAACTCAAAGATCTAAAACTTTTTCCACATACACAATATCACCATTTCCCTCAAATATTGTTCACAAACCAGTTTAAATCTGTGATAGTGAGCACTTCTCCTTTGCTGAGATAATCCATCCCACCTCACAGGTGTGCCATATCAAGATGCTGATTAGACACCATGATTAGTGCACAGGTGTGCCTTAGACTGCCCACAATTAAAGGCCACTCTGAAAGGTGCAGTTTTGTTTTATTGGGGGGGGGATACCAGTCAGTATCTGGTGTGACCACCATTTGCCTCATGCAGTGCAACACATCTCCTTTGCATAGAGTTGATCAGGTTGTCAATTGTGGCCTGTGGAATGTTGGTCCACTCCTCTTCAATGGCTGTGCGAAGTTGCTGGATATTGGCAGGAACTGGTACACGCTGTCGTATACGCCGGTCCAGAGCATCCCAAACATGCTCAATGGGTGACATGTCCGGTGAGTATGCCGGCCATGCAAGAACTGGGACATTTTCAGCTTCCAAGAATTGTGTACAGATCCTTGCAACATGGGGCCGTACATTATCCTGCTGCAACATGAGGTGATGTTCTTGGATGTATGGCACAACAATGGGCCTCAGGATCTCATCACAGTATCTCTGTGTATTCAAAATGCCATCAATAAAATGCACCTGTGTTCTTCGTCCATAACAGACGCCTGCCCATACCATAACCCCACCGCCACCATGGGCCACTCGATCCACAACATTGACATCAGAAAACCGCTCACCCACACAATGCCACACACGCTGTCTGCCATCTGCCCTGGACAGTGTGAACCGGGATTCATCCGTGAAGAGAACACCTCTCCAACGTGCCAAACGCCAGCGAATGTGAGCATTTGCCCACTCAAGTCGGTTACGACGAGGAACTGGAGTCAGGTTGAGACCCCGATGAGGACGACGAGCATGCAGATGAGCTTCCCTGAGACGGTTTCTGACAGTTTGTGCAGAAATTCTTTGGTTATGCAAACCGATTGTTTCAGCAGCTGTCCGAGTGGCTGGTCTCTGACGATCTTGGAGGTGAACATGCTGGATGTGGAGGTCCTGGGCTGGTGTGGTTACACATGGTCTGCGGTTGTGAGGCTGGTTGGATGTACTGCCAATTTCTCTGAAACGCCTTTGGAGACGGCTTATGGTAGAGACATGAACATTCAATACACGAGCAACAGCTCTGGTTGACATTCCTGCTGTCAGCATGCCAATTGCACACTCCCTCAAATCTTGTGACATCTGTGGCATTGTGCTGTGTGATAAAACTGCACCTTTCAGAGTGGCCTTTTATTGTGGGCAGTCTAAGGCACACCTGTGCACTAATCATGGTGTCTAATCAGCATCTTGATATGGCACACCTGTGAGGTGGGATGGATTATCTCAGCAAAGGAGAAGTGCTCACTATCACAGATTTAGACTGGTTTGTGAACAATATTTGAGGGAAATGGTGATATTGTGTATGTGGAAAACGTTTTAGATCTTTGAGTTCATCTCATACAAAATGGGAGCAAAAACAAAAGTGTTGCGTTTATATTTTTGTTGAGTGTATTTGACTCATGGACTAATAATGACACCAAATTTACCATATTTTATGCCAGAAATGAGATCCAGGTTCTTAAAAGTGGCATTTCTCCTTTAATTTGGGTTGCTTTATCTTTGTGTGTGTCTCCAGTGATTTCAAACGAGCAGGCAGCTACTGATTCTTGAGATATAATGTGAAGACGCTCAGGCTGAAAGAAATACAGCTTATTTACTCCTCTGTTCTGTATAAAACCTGTGTATCCTCTTAATTTTGCTCTCTGAAGGGCTTATTTTTAAATAACCTCTTAATTTTGCTGTCTGAGTAACATACCAGTGACACAACTTTAGATAAATAAATCTAAAGTATCTTCCTTAAACTCAAACTGAAAGCAAATCTCTCCAGCTTGATAAAAATGTTTTAATATGCATATGTCAGGGACATGAATGAGCGAAGCTCGTCAGCATCGCACCATGTCATTTAGATTCTTCAGACTTTATTTTGAGTAAATGCTTCAGGGGAGCATTAGCATGGCAAAACCTTTCAGCTTCTGGGGGGCTCCGCCCCCTCCAGACCCCCACCTTTTTAAGCATTTTTCTTTATTTGCCACTCACATACCTCGAAAAGCTCCTCGCCATCTAACCATGTCCTTTAGGTCCTTCAGACTTTTTTTCAGTAAAATGGCCAATGGGCAAAATCTGGCCAAATTATCGTATCTCAGTATTGTCATATAAATTGTCATGTAAATGTCACTTATATACATGCTGTCCATATTCTTGAGCCGCTTATGTGAGTAGGGAGAGTTCCCATGGGATAAAAAAGCTTTTCAACCTACCATCCCTGCTTCTCAAGACCAGGCACCTAAGTGGCTCTACTCTCTCTCTCTCTTTTTTTTTAAAAGATATTTAGTTGTAACTTAGTAAACACTAGTAGAGTTCCACCTTAGATTTGAAATGTATAATAGAAGATATACCTTACTGAATTTTCATATCAATATGATAAACGATATGACTATGATTTGACCCAAAGTGCAGCAACAGTGAAAAATTAAACCTTCTTAAACAAAACAGTAATAATACCACACTCATTTTACACTCATCATAAGGTTAGGATACTGTGTCCTCCAAAAGGATTGGAACACTTGGAATTTCACACGTTTAAATTTGTTTATGACATTTTAAATACAAGAAATACAAAAAATAAAGAATAAAAATTTCTAAAATGATCTTCCTCAAACTGAAAGCAAATCTCTAAAACTTGATAAAACCTGTAAATAATAATCAGTTTTATTGCCAGTTTTCTTCAGACAAGTCAGGGGATGAAAACATGAACATTTCCAAGTCACTGAATATGTCTTGGACTTTATTTACATTATTTATGAAGAAATACAAGTTTCTTTCACCAAAACATCAAATCTAGTCTTTCATCTGAAATGTAATTTCTGTCAAATTGCAGCTGAACTTTCAGGTCTTCTTTTGAAGAAAATCCTCCTCTACACCACTTACTACTTACATCTCATATATAGTGCAGCAGATAAGAGAATATTTAGAATGGAATCCTGCAAATGGTGATACAAACATCAAATTTGGCACAAATAATCCACAGACATTAACTCTTTAAAAAAACTGATTGGCCACTTGAATTTTCAATATGCAGCCAGGTAGGGGTCAACTGAAGAATTACACAGGAATCTAAATCAGGGGTGGGCAACTTGTTCCAGAAAAGGCCAAGAGGGTGCAGGTTTTCTTTGCAGCCACTGACTCCACCAAGTGATTTTACTGATTAATATCACTTTGAGCAGATGGAATCAGTTAATCAGTGAAATCACGTGGTGGAGTCAGTGGCTGCAAAGAAAACCTGCACACTCTTGGCCCTTTCTGGAACAAGATGCCCACCCCTGGTCTAAATTAAAAGATGCTCCAATCATATAGAAAACTACACCACATTATTTGCCTGATCAGAAAGATTCCAAAAAAGGTATAGTTTGGTCAATCTGTGACTGAATGTTATGGAGTTATGAGGTAAAAGCAGCAAGAATGGTGACAAAGGTCAGTTTCAGTTTGTACAGGGGTCAAAAGTTAAAGTTGTTCCATTAATTTTGCTCCAGCTGTATTTGTGCTGAATTTGATGCTTGTATCACCATTTGAAGGATTGTTTCAGTTATCTGCTGCACTAATAAGCCAACAGATAACCAGCTGCTGCCTGTTAGCTTAAACGTGTGTATAACACAACCCGAATTAAAGGAGAAATGCTGCTTTTAACAACCTGGACCTCATTTCTGACATAAAATACAGTCGTTTACTCACCAATATAAGTTTGGTGTCATTAGAAGTCCATAGTTCAAACGACGTGTTCAATGCAAATCTGGAGCAAACATTTTTCTTCTTCTACTAAGGGGGATTAGAACTTTTTGAAGTACACAGCACCAACTACTGGACAGGAGGAACCTAGCAGTCAATGTGACTCACTGATTTCAAAATGCAGCTCCGTGACATGTCAATCATCTGTGTCCAATCAGATTTCAGGGGAGTCCAGTGAAACCCTGGCCTCCTCTCTAGTTCCACCCATGCCAAGAAGTGTTTGACATTTGAACATTTCCTGTTTCACTGTGACTGATAAATTGGCACTTCCTGTTTGAGTGTGAGCTTGCCACTGAGTTCCCGCTAGATTCCATGGGATCTTGTCTGTCAATCCAGGAAGTGTTTGACATTTGAACGTTTCCTGTTTTCCTGTTGATTTGAAAATTGGCACTTCCTGTTTAGGACGCCTTGTACCATGAGTGAGCTTCGCGCCACTGCATGATGCTTCGCTCATAAAAATCTAAAATCCAACTTCCTGATGAAGTGGTGTAGAGGAGGATTTTAAAAAAAAAAGAAGACCTGAAAGTTCAGCTACAATTTGAAAGTACATTTGACAAGAAAGCCTAGATTTGATGTTTTGGTGAAAGAAACTTTTGCATTTCTTCATAATTGATGTAAATAAAGTCCAAGACATATTCAATGACTTGGAAATGTTCATGTTTTCATCCCCTGATGTGTCTGAAGAAAACTGTAATAAAATTGATTATTATTTACAGGTTTTATCAAGTTTTAGAGATTTGCTTTCAGTTTGAGGAAGATAATTTTAGAAAATTTTTTTTTTTTTTTTTTTTTTTGTATTTCTTGTATTTAAAATGGCATAAATAAATTAAAATGTGTGAAATTCCAAGTGTTCCAATCCTTTTGGAGGACACAGTATCCTAACCTTATGATGAGTGCAAAATGAGTGTGGGATTATTACTGTTTTGTTTAAGAAGGTTTAATTTTCACTGTTGCTGCACTTTGTGTCAAATCATAGTCATATCTCATATCATATTGATATGACAATATTAAGATACGATCATTTGGCCATATTGTACAGCCCTACTGTTAACTAGCTGAAATCTTTGAATATTAATTAATATTAAAGCAGCAGGGGATTAAGAGGGCTGTAATTAGGGGGGCCGGTTTTTAGTCATGCTAATGCTCCTCAGAAGCATACTAAAAATAAAGTGTGAAGGACCTAAATGACATGATTAGATAGTGAGGATTTTGCAGGCATGTGAGAGGCAAATATAGAAAAATACTTAAAAAGGTGGCGGGTCTTGGGGGTTGCAGAGCAGCCCCATCCCAGAAGCCGAAAGGTTTGAGCCGTGCTAATGCTCCCTTGAAGCATTTACTCAAAAAAAGTCTAAAGGACCTAAATGACATGGTGAGATGTTGAAGAGCTTCGCTCGTTCATGTCCGCGACATACAACTGATAAACAATAAAGTTTATCAATTCGAACATTAAATATCTTGTCTTTGTGATGTATTCAATTGAATATAGGTTGAAGAGGATTTGCAAATCATTGTATTCTGTTTTTATTTACATTTTACAAAATGTCCCAACTTCATTGGAATTGGGGTTGTATACATATTACTGTGCAAAAGCAGAAGTAAAAGAGTAAAAAATAAAAAATATTCATAAGAAAGAGAATAAAAATGTTTTTTCAGTCTTGACTTAAAAATGTTCACGTACTCTGACTGCCTCACGGTGGCAGGAAGACTGTTCCACAGGGTGGGTGCACGATATGAAAAGGCTCTTTGACCTGTTGACTTCTTCATCCTGGGAACACAGAGAAGTCCTGCATCCTGTGACCGCAAAGCCCGGGCCGGCACGTAAAGTTCCACCAGATCACCCAGATAAGATGGCGCCAGTCCATGAACAACTTTATAAGTCAATAACAAAACCTTAAAATCTGCTCTCACAGAGACAGGGAGCCAGTGCAAAGATGCCAAAATGGGTGTGATATGTTCAGACCTTCTGTTATGTGTCAACAATCTGGCGGCAGCATTCTGAACCAGCTGAAGACCCCTAATGCTGGACTGTGGTAACCATGAAAATAGAACATTACAATAATCTAGTCTAGAAGAAACAAAAGCATGAATCAGGGTCTCGGCATCAGCCATAGACAGGATGGGGCGGATCCTCGCTATATTTCGCACATGGAAAAAAGCAGTCCTAGTAACATCCCTGATGTGGAGGTCAAAAGACAGCGTGGGATCAAAAATTACTCCAAGGTTCCTCATTTTCTCCATATGATGTATGACACACGAACCAAGGTTGAGCACCAGCTGGTCAAACTGATGCCGACGTCTCGCTGGACCAAGAACCATCATGTCAGTGTCGCGGCTCGTCTTTAGTCTTCTCAGGATGTCGTCTTTTAGATGAAACAAACTAATTGCAAGTGATATGCTAGAACATGACACAACACTTTAGAATAATTCAGCCTTAAGCAAGATAAAATGCACAGAGTTTTTAAGTTTATTTAAGCCTTCGACACAAAGCTTAGACAAACTGAGTCCTCTAGAGAGACTGAATATGACAACCGCGCTCGTCTATTTATTGGAGACCCGCGGGCATCGCTCCTCCTTCGACTTTTTTATTTATTTCATTCCCAAGACATGGTTTTCTATTGGAAGCGTCCTCTAGTGAACCCTAAGCAGGTGTTAGGCCATTATTTCAATGTGACAAATGCTCCCATTAAAACATGAAGGATTTACAACTGATTTTTTTAAAAGACCTTCAGCCACAGGTGCAGCTGGCCTGAGGCCCCCTCCGCACGTGGCCTCAGCCACACGTGCAGCTGGCCTGAGGCCCCCGCACGTGGCCTGCGGGAAAGCACCTAAAAGGCCTTGGAAAGCCCCTGACAGACTAAATGACTAATAGAGCCCTTTTTTTGGGTTGAACACCTGCTAGTTCAACCAGAGGACATACAGTTCGGATCAGGACACTTGATAGTTCATCACAGTTCAAATATGGACCTAAAAATTCTTCTACAGTCCCTCCTCTGGGACTCGAAAGAGTCCCATTACATCAACTATACTCTTGGGTTGTTTACTGACAAGACATCCTCATTTGTGCATTGCAATAAAAAAGAAAAACACATCACTCGAGTTACTGATAACTCTGGTGCGGATATGAATATCAGTGATACGTCACACGGTAAATATATTGAAGTGCAGGTGAACCTACATACTAAGGCACAAGGTGATCAATTAGCTGGATTATATCAACACAAGGTGACATTCAAACATTGAGTTTTGGTGTAATTCAAGGCACTTAAAATGGCCACATAAAACAAGTTACATCAACCTCTTAATCATGGCAAAGTAAAGGCTTCACATTGACATCAGTGCAACCAATCATCTTCTGGCATCTATTGACTCACTCAACCAGAGGCTCCAACCCATTATACTTGGTTCTACATATTATTTTGTTAAAGCGTCACACATTTATTATTTAAATGCATCAAATAACCCCTACGTTACCACTATTTAGTCAACCAATCAAGAAACTATTCTAAGGTTAGCGCAGCTATGTCTAGTTAAATGATAAACACAATAAATGGTTTCCCTTCATGTCCGTCCTTAAGTCATTTGCCTTAGTCAATCATATAATGGTTTTCATTATAGGCCATTTCTCAACATTCTCCACTTTGTTTTTCTTCTTTTTCAGCTTGTTTTCTAATGCCCTTTTTGGCCAGACGCCAAATTTAGGCGATGCATGTCTCTTGAGGCATGCTATAATTTAAGAAAAAGGGGTCCCTATGGTGCATCTTTACTACTAAATCTACAAACACGCCGTGTAAGGGTCCCCTTTTTATAACTTTGCAATGTGATATCTATGTGTATGCATTTAGCTTTATCTGTGTTACGTAGATGATGGTAAGGACAGACATTTACCCAACCTTTGTTACTAACATATATCCTTCTTTGTTTTATTTACACTCAGATTTCTGAAACCAGTCCGCAATTCAAACTCAAGAACCAAGATCATAGTCCGTGTTCAGTGCCATTACGTCAGTCCGCGCTCCTCAGCATTTACTCAGCATCTGAAGTTTTGGGAGAAGTTGGGGAACATGGGGAGGTTGGCCTTTCAGGGGTAGTGGGGGAAGGATCAGGAATTCTGGCTTTCAGACAGTCGTGCAGTTCTCTGATGGATGTTTCCAGCTCCTTGTGCTGCTTGGCCAGGTTGTACAGGGCCCCCAGAGAATTCTTGCCCACATTCAGGGTGGTGGTGGCCAGTCCTAGCTGTTCCCTTTCCATATGCTCCATCATGCAGGCTAGCATGTCCATACTAGACTGAAGACCACACAGTTGAGTATGGAGGCCCTCCTGAGCACAAGAGATGTTGGCATTGTCACGGTGTATCCTGAACAGGTATGCAGCTGTCTGACTTAGTTGTGGCATGATTTCCTCAAATAGCTCATGGGGAATGTGATTTGTGAGGGGCAGGAGCTGCTCCAAGGTTTTTGGAACAGACTCTTGTGGAAGACGAAGCTCTCGAACCAAGATTGCCATGTCCTGTGGGGTGACCATGACCAGATTAAAGTTGTGCAGTCCAGGGGACAGGAAGTACAAGGGGGAAGGCATTTCGTGTGTGGGGGGAGTATTGTTGATGTCGCACAGGCACGTGGGTGGGACACTCTGGGCATTTAGCAGCCTGTACAAAGCTCCCCTCTGTCCTGGTGGGTGAGTTTGGCTAAGGTCTACCCCTGCTGATCCTCCTCCAGAGGTACTGGGCTGATCAGAATATCTCTCCTGCCTTGGGGGTGGAAAGCTGGGGACAGGGCCTAGCAGTGAATTGGGTCTAGGATGCACTCGGGCGGTTGCTGCATATGGCCGACCTTGGCTGCCTCCCCTGGAGGGTATCGTTGCCACTGGCACATGTGACTGTCTCCATGGCATCTACGGAAGGGGTGTGTTCCTGAGTCCAAAGGGTCCTTCAGGTGATGGTGGAGTCCTCGGGCCGACTCTTGCTGCAGGCAGATTCTGTGAAGCCGTCATCGCCAGGTGCTGGAACGATGAAGATCCTTCTGTTGCCAACTGGTTTAGCTGCTGGATGGAAGGCGGCTGTGGCGACCAATCATGTCTCGACCATCCCTCCTGTATATCCTCTTCTCCAAACAGTTCTGAGAGTCCAATCAGACTTGATAGAGGCAGATCAGGCATAGGTCCCTGATCAGGGGAGTCTGGTCTCTCAGCCATACTCCTGTGTCCTAGTAATATACATATACGTTCATTATTACAGCTCCATGTCATTCTTTCAGATATTGTCTATCCTATCCCTCATTTTTGTGGGTGCATGAGTGTGAATGTAAATGTGCGTGCATGTCTTCTTCCTCGTCTACAATATCACCAAGCACGGTCCATCCCAGTCCTCCCTATCTGGGGTGTAGGCCACAATATTAGGGAGCTGGGGGCTGTCGGGGAGGATAATTGGTATTTCATTCATTTCCATATATTCTGGTTCTCTGTCTGTTTCGTTTGTGCTTTCTTCCAGGGCTCGGATGGCTAACAGTGGGAGCTGTCCTACTGTGGATGAAAGCAATTTATTGACCAGAAATTTTATCAAGGGAATACCACAACATATTACCAGCAAGACCGCCACCCCTGTTAGTGCCAAGATTACACCTATCTGGTATAACCAGTCTTTCCATGATATCCACCCTCTCCTTAGAGTCCCAAACAGTGAAAATAGTGGGCCAATATTCATTCCATTCCCTACAATGTATCCAGAATCGTCAGTTTCATTTCTCCCTCCTATGGAGTTACTTAACAGTTCCTGTTGCATCTCTTCAAGTGTAATTAAGAGCTCTGTCAAATTTCCGTCTTCCCCTGTACGCATGGGAATAGCTGTGCAACATTCGGTGGCTTTGATCATAATACAAACTCCTTGTTCATCAGCCATCATCATCTCGATAGCTAATCTATTTTGCATTGTCATTAGCGAGGTGGCGTGCAGTTGTTCGGTTAAGGCTCCTACTGCTGCCAATGTCCAGTTCAGGTATCTTTGCTGATTATACCACAAGTAATTAATCCACTGCACCTCCTGGAACCTAGAACGGATTTTTGGAGTAACCCCAA
Organism: Thalassophryne amazonica; assembly: GCF_902500255.1. Taxonomy (NCBI): domain Eukaryota; kingdom Metazoa; phylum Chordata; class Actinopteri; order Batrachoidiformes; family Batrachoididae; genus Thalassophryne; species Thalassophryne amazonica. The sequence continues at coordinate 118,322,094 of NC_047109.1, read as the reverse complement.
ACAGAGCCAATGCCCATCCCCATTTATCCGCATCTTCATCTGCTTTAACTCTGCTACTGTCTATGGCTTCTAACTGTCGGGGTATCCCTTCTGGTATCCCGTTTCTTACTGTGATGTTGTAGTCTGTTTTAAACGTCATTATTCCTCTTTTCTTACGAAGTTTCTGTGGCATGGGTTGTATTGAGTTCGGCATTTCAATTACTGTTATTGCTCCTGTGAGCATCACAGGAGCACAAAGGCCTTTCCAATTCGGGGACAGCGATGACAGGAGTTTCCTTTTTTGTCCGCATATCCAAAAGATGTCAGCTAAGGGTACCGTTCCCTTAGCTAAATTTGGAGTAGATACCCATGAAGCATGGGTGAGATTCAGTCCAATTACAGACCCCCCTGTGGCCGGTACTATTTGTTCACACTGTATGCCTGCTGCTGGCAGGGTGTGACAGACGGTAATGTTCCATGCTGTTTTGGCCGGTTTGTATTCTTGCTGCTTTTGCATACACTGTATGTGGTGTTTTGGCTGGGTCGTCCCTACCTGCCAATCGCTTATGTATTGTGCTACTAAGCCTTTAGCTATACAGAATGGGTGTATCATCCCTTTCTCTATTTTAATCATAGGTGGAACGGTTCCTTCTGTACTTAGGGGCACTGGACAAAGTTTACTGTCGGCAGCATATTTTTCATCACCTACTGCCATTTTCATAACACATTGTGTATAGCATTCTGCTTGGTCTGAGTTATGTTGGGGACTCCTATAACAGTTGTTGATATCAGGTAGGGGTTTAGCCTGAGGTATCACACCTTTCCGGTGACAGGCTATGCAAGGCTTTTCACTGATCTGCCTAGCCGAAAATTTCAACCATTGGTAAAATAAATTGGTCTTCAACCCTTGTGTGCGGGCTAGGTCTGTACTGGGATCCCATCTCCCTAAGTGACTGCTTGTTTCTAGGCTTCTAATTGTCCTCTTTTTCCTTGGTTTGATTTTTACCCATTTTGTGGCTTCATGTACTGTAACAGTTACGTCTTGCTTGGTTTCCCTGCATCCTCTTTTATCACAAATTACCTCTATGTTGAGTGTTCCCTCCTCTTCACATTTGATGCTAATGGCTTCGCCTAATATGTAATCCCCCAGCTTTCCCTGTATTCCTATGTTCTTGTAGGCTTTTGATTTAATGTATACCAAATTATATGTTTTTCCTGTGTTTAGAATGCCTTGTTTAGCTGCTATTGCGGCCATGGCCACGGCACAGTCCGTTGTATGTTTTGGATGTCTATTTTCTCCCATACTGACCACCAGTAGTATTGTCAATCCCTTGAATAATTCCTTAATCATTGCTCTGATGACTGTTGAGATGTGCTACTAGATGTGCTACTAAGTGAGCCGTCACTAGATGAGCTGTCACTAGGGATGTGTGGTGTATCTGTGCTTTGTCTGGGTTGTACTTCCTGCGGTTCTTCTGTCGGTAAATCTACTGAGTTGCTGTCCGAGTCTGATGTCTCCTGTGGCCTGTCTATCTGTCGGTCTGTATTTCTGTCTGTCTGTTGGCCTACGTCTCCAGTTGTCTCTGAGTCTGCATCTGAGTCTGTCGCTGCTCTATCTGGCAGGGATCCACTACTCTCTGAAGCTGTGCGTCGTCTTTGTTCAATCAGTCTCTGTGAGCGCCTTGGCCGGTGTTCGCCTGGCTGCAGGGAGGCGTGGCCTTCCCTCGGTGCTTCTTCTGGCTGCAGGGAGGCGTGGCCGTCCCTCGGTGCTGCTGTAGGGTCTCTGGCTTCTCCTGCTTCCCCCCTTGGCCCGGCGGCTCTGCCAAGACGAGCTTGCCGAGGCCGCAGGGGCGCTGGGCCACCAACCCTACAGCAGTGGTTTAAATGAAACCAAGTGTCCTTACCGTCTACTTTGACTGCTGTACGTGAGGCAAGAATAACTTTGAAAGGACCTTCTCGGCGGAGCCTGTCCCACTTCTTTTTGAACACCTTGACGTAAACCAGATCACCAGGCTGGATGCTCTGATTTTCGAGTGGAATCTCTGCTTCTCTGTCTTCTGTAGCACCTTTGACCTGCAAAAAGATAGTTTTGTGTATTTGGGTTAACTGTCTCAGATAATTATGCCATTCGTCTTGTAGCTGCTCCAGCGATGGTCCTTCGTAGGGTCCTCTCAGGTATGGAATAGGCATCGGCCGACCTGTAAGAGCTTCAAATGGTGTCAAATGGGTTAGTCGGTTAGTTTGTGAGCGCATTGACAATAAAGCAAGCGGCAACGCATCCAGCCAGGTTAGTTTGCCATTACTGTCTGCTATGATTTTTGCTAGTTTGTTCTTTAAAATGCCATTAGCCCGTTCCACCGCCCCATTTGATTGGGGGTGATAAACACACCCAAACTTCTGTTTGATACCCAATTGTTTGAATGTTTCTTGTGTAACCTTGGCTACAAAAGCCCTACCGTTGTCAGATGAGATAGTATCTGGAATGCCAAATCTTGGAAAGACATCTCGGCACAAGAATTTGGCTACCGTTTTATGGTCTTGATTTGCAGAGGCTACTGCCTCAATCCATCGGCTGACTCTGCATATCACTACCAAAACATATCTCATTCGTTTAACTCGATTTTCAGCTCCCATGTCTATGAAATCCATCATAAGATGTCTGAATGGCCCATCAGGGACCGGAATGTGGGCTAAAGGGGCTGTGAATGATTTCCGGACATTGTACTGGGCACATACCTCACACTCATTCAACAAACGGTCCACTGTTGCTGCCATATATGGTGACCACCAGACAGCTTTTAGTTTGTTCATAATTTGGACTCGCGAACAATGATCGGGTCCGTGGGCCCAAATGATTGCATGTCGTAATAAATTGGTGGGTAACACAAAATGTCCATGACTACTGCGCCACAGCTTGTCCGCTGGCCCCTGACTGCGTGTCTCAATAGCGCCTCGTTTAACCCACATTCGTTTTTCTTCTCCACTGGCCCTACTTTGAGCCACTATCAGTGCGTCAAGTGAAACCAGTGGGGCACAATCTTGGATGGTTAGCAGGGGAAACATATTTTCTCCTTGTGCTCCTTTGCGCGCTGCGTCATCTGCTAGGTTGTTACCTTGAGCTATGATGTTATTATTCTTTTGATGACCTGCACATTTAATGATGGCTACCTCAGACGGTAATTGGAGAGCTTGTAACAGTTGGGAAATCGCTTCTCCATGAGTGACAGGGGTGCCATCTGCTCTCAGGAATCCCCTTTGTTTCCAAATGTTTGCATGTACATGACATACGCCATAAGCGTAGGCTGAGTCTGTGTAGATATTAACACGTTGATCTTTAGCTATCTGGCAAGCCATAGTTAAGGCTTTGATTTCTGCCAGTTGGGCTGAACAAGGCTGATCAATTCCTTGGGACTCCAGTAATTCAAAGGTCTCGCCATCCGTGTTTAGTTTAACAATCCCCATACCCGCATGCAATCCCGCGGCATCCCGAAAGCATGAGCCATCCACGAACAGGGTTAGATCTGCATCTATGGCGTGATTATACAAATGTTCTCTGGCTCTCAAAAATTTCTCTGTCTCTGCCACACAGTTATGTGGAGTACCATCTAACGGTGTGGTCAATTTGGTGGCGGGATTCACCGTGTGACAACGTTGTATTGTTATTTCTGGGGCGGACAACACAACTTCATATCCAGTGCGTCTAGCTTGTGTTAAGACAAAACGTTGACTGGTTAGCAGGGCATGTAACTGATGCGACGTGTACAACGTTACTGCATGTCCCATGATTATGGATGATGCTTTTTGAAATGCAAAGGCAGCTGCTGCTAGACCCTGATAGCATGGTGGCAATCCTGTTTCAATGTTGTCAAGCTTTGTACTATAATAGGCCAATGGTTGTTTTCCTTCATTTGTTTCCTGCATTAGTACAGCACAAGCATATCCAGTTTTTTCAGTAACATACAAATGGAAAGGTTTCCCATAATCTGGGTTACCTAACGCGGGAGCAGATTGCATGTCTGTTTTTAGGGCCTCAAAAGCTCCCGTTGCCTGATCTGTCCAGACGAGGAGAGCTGCATTGCTTGTTTGCCCCACTGCTCTAATCATGGCACGCAAAGGTGCAGTTTTTATAGCATAATCACAAATCCACGGCCGACTGTACCCTGCCATCCCAAGGAATGAAAGCATCTGTCCCACTGTTTGGGGTTTGGGAGCCTTGATTATAGCCTCCACTTGGCTTGGGGCTATACATCGCGTGGTCCCACACAACTGTCTTCCCAAGTATTCTACTTGTTGTTTGCAGAACTGCAATTTGTCCTTACTTACTTTATGACCTCCATCTGCCAATGCATGCAATACAATTAATGAATCTTTTTCACACTGTTCTTGAGTCTCTGATGCAATAAGGAGATCATCCATATATTGCACCAATGTACTGGGTATGTCAAGATGTTGTAAATCTTCAGCCAGGACTTTGTTAAAGATGGCTGGGGACAGGTTCAGTCCCTGAGGTAGCCGTGTATACGTTAGCTGTTGTCCCAGAAATGTGAATGCAAACAAATGTTGTGAGTCTGGGTGCACAGGCACACTGAAATAGGCTGAACACAGATCGATTACTGTGTACCATTTTGCTCCAGCAGGGATGCTTGATAGTATAGTATGCGGATCAGGTACTATAGGTGCATCCATTTCTATTATTGCATTGATAGGACGCAGATCATGTACCAGCCGATACTCTTTGGTATTGTTTTTAGGGATAGGATAGATAGGAGTATTGCATGGGCTTGCAGTTTTTATTAAAACTCCAGCTGCCATTAGTCCCTTAATTACTGGTTTTATGCCTTCAATAGCCTGAGGTTTTAATGGATACTGCCTTTGGTGAGGCAGTTTTGCTCCCGGTTTTACTTTTATTTTTACTGGTAAGGCTGTTTTTACTAGTCCTACATCCGTTTTGCTTTTGGACCACACCACTGGTGGTATTTGCTCTAACAATTTCTCTTGTTGGGCCGATAACACCATCTGTCCCTCTGGTCTAGGATTGAGCTCCACTTTTTGAGCTATAGCCTCATCATTTACTTTTAAATTAATTCGTACAAACTGCTGGTCTTTTGACAGATGTACTTGTGGACTTTCCATGTTTTGCCATTCTTCAACTTCTGAGGCTGTCTTTACCATTGGACCTAGGTCATGGGATTCGTACTTTTCAGAGACTAAAAGGGTCACATGAGGTGTGGCATTCGGCACTTGATACCATTGTTGTTCAGCTGAAGTTAGCTTGACAGACGCTGCGGCCCCTTGGGGGCCTAAATAAATTTCTGTGGTGGTTATGTGAAACAGCCGTTGATTCATCAATGCATCCCAGCAGCATGCATAGTCAGTTTGTTCTTGTTTGGCGTCGAACATCAGGGTGACATGTAAAGGTAAACTAGGTGTACATACTGCTTCATAGTGTTGTTCTGCCCAGGGCTTCCATTTTTCCCATTCCAGTTGAAGATTTGAATTTTCTGGTTGTAACTTCAGCCAGTATACCATGGGTTGCACAGGTCGGACCTTGTTTTCCATGTCCATAAGCACCATAATGTTGGCGAGTGCTTCGTCAGGAAAGTGTATTTGCAGTCCTTGATGGGTACACACTATCTGGGTTTGTAGCTTACATAAAATGTCTCTTCCCAGCAAATTCACAGGTGTATTTTGTGAGTATAACAGGGGTGCTTCAATTGTTTTTCCTGCAATCGTTACAGGAAGTGGGCGTGTAAAAGGTATTATTTGAGTTTTCCCAGAGAAGCCGATGGTCTTAATTACAGACCCAGAGAGGGGGAGATGAGCGCCCATTTTCCCTATGCAAGAGTATGTTGCCCCTGTATCCACCATGAAAGGGAAATCTCTGTTTTGTATATTAACGGTGACGGTTGGCTCTTCCTTAGGTATCATCGAAATAGCCAATGCCACCGTTTCCCCCTCTGTCTTCTCTAGGCCTCCCTATTGCCAATAGGCAGAGGGTCCAACCCAAGGTCGGGCCGGACAATTTCTCATTCGATGTCCAGGTTGTCCACAGCTCCAACACTCATTAGAGGGTTGATCCCCTATTGGGGGTGTTGGTCCCATAGGCGGTCCCGCTTGACTGTTCCTGGGAGCTGAGTTCTGGAATCTGCTTCCAAATGAAGGTTGGCAAGATCCTCTTCGCCACCCTCCTCTTTGACCTTGAAAGTTCCGTGACTCTCCTCTCCACCCATGACTGTAGGTGGGTCCATTTCCGGGTGTGCCAGTGCTATGGTAGTGATAGTGATGCTCCACTGGTGCTGAGACTTCTCCTGCAGCAGTGCTCCCTGCTGCTCCTTGGGGGCTCTGTGTGGCTGTTACCACAGGTGCCTGTATGGTGGCAGCAGTGTTTGCCGTAGGGCCTGTGCTTGCCGACTCAGAAGGAACAGGGGTCATCATTGGTGCCTGGGTCTTTGTTTTTTCTTTCTTGACTTTGGTTAGCTCTCCCAACTGCATCTGCACCAATTTTTTCGTCAGGGATTTTGCTGCATCTTCTTATATTTGTTTTTCTTTCTTGTAGATTTCAAGATGGTGACAAATATGCTCAGAGTATAAAGCCCAATTCATTTTTGATAGTCCCACAACTCCATCTAGGGCTTTCTGAACCTCATCTGGTAGAGCCTTTTTTACAGTTATTTTAAACAGGATTTCAGTTGCTGGAGAATGGTTCCATGCATTTCCTGTTTCCTCCGCCCATCTCTTCTGGAATCGGTGCAGGAACTTCTTTGGGCACTCTTCAGGTGTCCACTCCTCATCATCCAATTTAGAGGGATCCAAGACCTCAGGGTACTTTCTTCTCAGTCCTTCCCACATGGAGTTTCTATAGCGATTAAAGGGGACTTCATCATGTTGATTAGTGCCCATCATTTGTGTTAGTCCAACCTTTCCTGCTAATTCTTCAGTGTCATGTTTTCCCATGACATGCATTAGCAAGGCTTTTATGTCACCTAAAGACAAGGTTACCCCTGCAGTGCCTTCTTCTAAGGCAGTTATCCATCTCCCAGCTCCTTGGGTGATGTCTGGCAGTCTGTTGGCCAGCCCCACCATGTCTGTCCAGCTCCATGGGGTATACACATGATGACCATTTCTAACCACCAATGGGCATATGAGGTCTTCGTCCTCCTCTTCTTCTGTGCGGGCTCCATACTGTCTTCCAGATCGAGTGCGACTGACTGGTTCCAGGCAGTCCATCCAGTCGGTTATATTCTGTTCTAAAGCCGCTATGTCTTTGGCTACACATTGTTGTCTTTGCCTGAGTCGGGCCTCTTTTGCACTCTCAATGATGATCTCACCAGAAATTTTTCGGGTGGGTGGCTGTATAATGTGATTCCCTTGATTGGGCGTCGACTGTTGTAATATTCTTCTTTCCTCGGTGTCCCTATGTCTTTGTATTCTTTCCTTCGCTAGCCGAAGTTGCTCAGCTAGTTCTTCATTATCTCTTCTGGCCAGATCCAGTGTGTCACAGAAGCTCTTGTGCCACTCTTCGGAGCCTCTATAGCCTGTGAAGGTCCAGTCGGCTGACTTATGGTGGGAGGGGACGGTTTTCAGTGGACCTCGATGTGCAGGCGGAGCCTTCAGGTCTCTCTCTTTATCCTCGTCTGCCTCCGTGTCACTGTTATTTGTGGCCCCCCCTGCTGGTCGTGGTGAGCGACCACTTACTTTCGGACTTGGAGACCTTGTATGATCCATTTGACAGACTGAGGACCTGTCTCCTTGTGGCTCTCGAGCTTTTAGTGTCAGTGTGAATTTGCCCTCCACATCCATGCCTTGGTCCTCTTCACGAGTTCCTAATACAAATTGTCCAGCTGTCTTCCCCATATCATGACGTTTATATGGGGGTGGCTCTGATTCCCAGCTCGGTGCACTGGCTTTAGTCTCTTTGGATCTTTCCTCTGTCATTTTTTCTCTTTTCTGCTGTAGCCTCTGTGCTTCCTGCTTGAACAAGGCCAAAACTTCTTTTTCTTCAGTGCGTTTTTTTGTTGTTTTTTACGTTCTTCTGCTGATCTTTAATTTCTTTTTTCTGTATTTCTACCGCAACTGCTTCACACATCACCGGATCAAATGATCCCACCAAAGGCCATTGCCTGCCCCCATGTGACCTTTTGTGCCACTTTCTCATACATTGGTTGGCCTTAGTGCGTTTTCCTGGATATTTTCTTAGTACTAAGTCTAGCGGGGTACTTTCCCGACCTTGACCTTGAGAGTTACCCATGTAACCCTGACAAACGCTATGTGAGGTGTTTCTATGGTGTTCTGGTAGTCCCTCAGGGGCTGTCCTGATCCAGACCAATAACTTGCTGGCTGTAACACCTGTTTTGTATTTTAAACCCTTAAAAGGATTAAATTTCCAACTGCTATGCCCGTCTTCTTTTTCTTTAACTAAATATGAAAATTTACCTGTTTCCCACCGAACCTTCCTTGGGACCACAGTCAGAGTCAACCTAGGAAACAGTTCTTCACCTGGATCGGTTGGTAGTGTTACTAAATGATTTAATGGTATGCTAAGTTCTTTATTAGGGTCAGCACAAAGCAGCTCCAGCCACGGGGTTAAACCCTGATGCCACAGACGTCTTATCAGCAGCTCCCAATTAATTAGAGGGAATTGTTCTTTCTTTTGCTTCAGATTGATTACCTTAGTAATCTGCCATAATTTCTGATTGATCTCTTGTTCGTCCTGCCAATGTTCTGCTCCTACCCTGTCAAAATAGGTCCTTTCCAGCCAAAAATGTGTCCTGATTCCCTGGGTTTCGATGTCTCTGTCAGTCAAGTAATGTTCTGGGAGTATTATTTCATCATCACTTAAGTCTCCCATCAAAGACTGTCCCAAGCATTGATCAGTCTGTCAGCTTTTTCACTATAATCTAAGCTTTAACTCTTTTGATTTATAACCAACTTTATTTATTTAATCCTCTTACAACCCTAACACTTCCTAATGTCTTTGCTCCCGACTTTCTTCTATTTTCCTTCTAATTTTTTAACTTTCTGCTTCTTCTTTCTTTTTCTGCTATGTTTGTTTATTAGTTTTCTCTCTTTGAAATAATATCTACCTTTTCTGTATTTACATAGCACTCTTCTCCTGTCTTTTTCTTCACTGTCTCTGTTTCACACTTTACTCTCTGCCTGTCATGCCCCTCCCAAGTCCTCCTGTTGGGTCTAAATACCTCCCCCTCGTACTCTTTCACATTAATCTTGTATGTCAGCCAGCCTGCAAGTTCTCACAGCTTTACACAGATTACTCTCCACTCTCCCACACACCAATCTTCAAAAGCTTTATACACAAAAATTATTAAAAACAACTTTCTATATATCTCTATCTAGACTTCTGCCACTTTTCACTCCGCGGCTTTAAACAACCTTTTTATTCACTTAACACCAATGTGTTCTGTTTAAGCATGTATCTCTTCTTCACGTTAGACAGCTTCTCCGGCGCTGTCAGCAACTTCATATATTACTTTTTTACAAGCCCTCTTTGAGCGTGCAATATTTAATTTACTTCTACGCCTTACCGCGCCTCGCGTGCGTATCCTGTGCTTAATATATTATTTTTCACCCGCTCCTTTCTGAGCATACAATATTTCATTTATTTCTACGCCTTACCGCGCCTCGCGTGCGTATCCTGTGCCTTTCTGCACTTTCTTCTACCTTTTTTCACTTACTGAGCTCCTCGTGAGCTTAATGTGCCTTTGCACTGAAAATATTCTCTTTTTCTTTTCTTATAAAAAACTCATATTACTGTGTACTTAATTACTTATTCTTCTCCCACGCCCCACAAGCGTGTATCTGGTGCCTTACTGCACTATTTTCTGCTTCATTAATTCTCATGTATTCTGCACTAACTCTTCATTTATTTTATTTTATTTTTTTTATAGTTTTTCTCTTTTCTTAAAAAATGACGTCCTTTATTGAGCTCTTTTACTTACTGTCAGCTGTGCCACTTTGCACTTTTAAATCTCTTTATCACGTACGGTATTTCTACTGCGCCCCCTCAGGCGCTTATCTTGTGCTTTCTCTGCACGTATTCTCTTGTTAAACTATTTTTTCTCACTTATTTCACTTCAGTCTCTGTTAAACTCTTTAAATAACCTTGTATTACCTTGTATCTATTTGTCAGTATACTCCCCTAAATTAACCCCTACAGCGCATGCTATCAGCCGGCACGTTAGTAACAAATTTCAACACCAATTATTCCCCAAGCATCCAGGTTAGTTCTCCACGCACTCTTTCCGCACCAGAGTTCATGAACATTCCTGACCTTTCACTCACATAGACATTCTTTTTCCCGGGAACACACACACCTTCTGAGCATTTTATCTACAAGGCCTGATAATTTTCAATCTTATCTTTTTTAGTCTCTTATCAATTTTCTTAGTCCAGGTTCTTTTGGGTAAGAGGCAATTAAAAAATATCACCTGTCAACTTGGGCGGAAATCCCGACTCACTCCTCCAGATCGTGCAGAAATTATAAAAGGTTTCTGCTTACCTTTTAGTCGTGATCACTGTTATTTACGGTCTGGAGGGATGAGCTGGACTGCCCCAGGCTGCCGGAATGCCCCTGGACCCTCCTGAAGCTGGCTCGCCAAGTTCTGTCGCGGCTCGTCTTTAGTCTTCTCAGGATGTCATCTTTTAGATGAAACAAACTAATTGCAAGTGATATGCTAGAACATGACACAACACTTTAGAATAATTCAGCCTTAAGCAAGATAAAATGCACAGAGTTTTTAAGTTTATTTAAGCCTTCGACACAAAGCTTAGACAAACTGAGTCCTCTAGAGAGACTGAATATGACAACCGCGCTCGTCTATTTATTGGAGACCCGCGGGCATCGCTCCTCCTTTGACTTTTTTATTTATTTCATTCCCAAGACATGGTTTTCTATTGGAAGCGTCCTCTAGTGAACCCTAAGCAGGTGTTAGGCCATTATTTCAATGTGACAAATGCTCCCATTAAAACATGAAGGATTTACAACTGATTTTTTTAAAAGACCTTCAGCCACAGGTGCAGCTGGCCTGAGGCCCCCTCCGCACGTGGCCTCAGCCACACGTGCAGCTGGCCTGAGGCCCCCGCACGTGGCCTGCGGGAAAGCACCTAAAAGGCCTTGGAAAGCCCCTGACAGACTAAATGACTAATAGAGCCCTTTTTTTGGGTTGAACACCTGCTAGTTCAACCAGAGGACATACAGTTCGGATCAGGACACTTGATAGTTCATCACAGTTCAAATATGGACCTAAAAATTCTTCTACATCAGTCTTATCAAATTTTAAAAGTAGGAAGTTACTAGACATCCAACTTCTCACTGATAGAAGACAGTCCTCCAGGGATTTTATGGGAGTGAGATTTCCCCGCAGTTATCGGCATGTACAACTGAGTATCATCAGCATAACAATGAAAGGCAATCCCAAAACTCTGCAGTATACACCCAAGGAGTGCTACATACAGGGAGAAAAGCAAGGGGCCTAAAACGGATCCCTGTGGAACCGCAAATCTCATGTCACTATTGTTAGAGGTAGTGTTATTATACAAAACACATTGAGAACGACTGGACAGGTATGACGTCAACCATGCAAGGGCACTTCCGGTAATTCCAAAAAGCTTCTCCAACCTATCTAGCAAAATACACTCAACAAAAATATAAATGCAACACTTTTGGTTTTGCTCCCATTTTGTATGAGATGAACTCAAAGATCTAAAACTTTTTCCACATACACAATATCACCATTTCCCTCAAATATTGTTCACAAACCAGTTTAAATCTGTGATAGTGAGCACTTCTCCTTTGCTGAGATAATCCATCCCACCTCACAGGTGTGCCATATCAAGATGCTGATTAGACACCATGATTAGTGCACAGGTGTGCCTTAGACTGCCCACAATTAAAGGCCACTCTGAAAGGTGCAGTTTTGTTTTATTGGGGGGGATACCAGTCAGTATCTGGTGTGACCACCATTTGCCTCATGCAGTGCAACACATCTCCTTCACATAGAGTTGATCAGGTTGTCAATTGTGGCCTGTGGAATGTTGGTCCACTCCTCTTCAATGGCTGTGCGAAGTTGCTGGATATTGGCAGGAACTGGTACACGCTGTCGTATACGCCGGTCCAGAGCATCCCAAACATGCTCAATGGGTGACATGTCCGGTGAGTATGCCGGCCATGCAAGAACTGGGACATTTTCAGCTTCCAAGAATTGCGTACAGATCCTTGCAACATGGGGCCGTGCATTATCCTGCTGCAACATGAGGTGATGTTCTTGGATGTATGGCACAACAATGGGCCTCAGGATCTCGTCACAGTATCTCTGTGTATTCAAAATGCCATCAATAAAATGCACCTGTGTTCTTCGTCCATAACAGACGCCTGCCCATACCATAACCCCACCGCCACCATGGGCCACTCGATCCACAACATTGACAATCAGAAAACCGCTCACCCACACAACGCCACACACGCTGTCTGCCATCTGCCCTGGACAGTGTGAACCGGGATTCATCCGTGAAGAGAACACCTCTCCAACGTGCCAAACGCCAGCGAATGTGAGCATTTGCCCACTCAAGTCGGTTACGACGAGGAACTGGAGTCAGGTCGAGACCCCGATGAGGACGACGAGCATGCAGATGAGCTTCCCTGAGACGGTTTCTGACAGTTTGTGCAGAAATTCTTTGGTTATGCAAACCAATTGTTTCAGCAGCTGTCCGAGTGGCTGGTCTCAGACGATCTTGGAGGTGAACATGCTGGATGTGGAGGTCCTGGGCTGGTGTGGTTACACGTGGTCTGCGGTTGTGAGGCTGGTTGGATGTACTGCCAAATTCTCTGAAATGCCTTTGGAGATGGCTTATGGTAGAGAAATGAACATTCAATACACGAGCAACAGCTCTGGTTGACATTCCTGCTGTCAGCATGCCAATTGCACGCTCCCTCAAATCTTGTGACATCTGTGGCATTGTGCTGTGTGATAAAACTGCACCTTTCAGAGTGGCTTTTTATTGTGGGCAGTCTAAGGCACACCTGTGCACTAATCATGGTGTCTAATCAGCATCTTGATATGGCACACCTGTGAGGTGGGATGGATTATCTCAACAAAGGAGAAGTGCTCACTATCACAGATTTAGACTGGTTTGTGAACAATATTTGAGGGAAATGGTGATATTGTGTATGTGGAAAAAGTTTTAGATCTTTGAGTTCATCTCATACAAAATGGGAGCAAAACCAAAAGTGTTGCGTTTATATTTTTGTTGAGTGTATGATGATCCACTGTATCAAACGCAGCACTGAGATCTAACAGCACCAAAACCGTAGTGGTGTCTGAGTCCATTGCCCCGCAGAAGTTCATTAGTGAGAGCTGTCTCTGTGGAGTGATATTTCCTGAAAGCAGACTGCAGCGGCTCAAAAAGATCATTCTCATTGAGGTGGTCTATGAGCTGTCGTGAAACCACCTTTTCTAAAATTTTGGAACAGAATGATAGATTTGATATCGGCCTGTAATTTTTCAATACACTAGGGTCAAGATTAGGTTTCTTAAGTAATGGTTTAATCACTGCAGATTTAACACATTTCGGAACAGATCCAGAGGTTAATGACAGATTAATAATTTCCAGCACAAATAGCGCCTGATTTCTTCCCTTGGACTCCCTCGATGCTGTGTTTTCTGCTACTGCATACGGTGCTGCTCCCAGTGGTGAATAAAAGGTGAGCAGAGGCAACACCAATGTTCTGCAGCACAGGAGTAAAACCATGAAGAAAGTCTCTGTTTTTTATTGAAATATTTATTTGAAGGTAAGCAACTGTCTTATTGTAATTTATCATAGAAAATCAATGTCTACATGAAACAAAGAATTGCAATGAACTGCAACAAATGGTTCCACGATGAAACAGGTTTGCTCCTCAATCATGTTTGAGCAGCTGTATCTAGAAGTGTATCGTATAGTTTTATAAGTGAGCTGCAGATCCTTAATATATTTCAGGGAGAAAACACGATTTCATATATACCTGATATACCTTAAAAGCAAAGAAGAGATGACACTCTGGTTGATTTTATGTTACGCCCAAAACACACCCATGATTAATTAGGTGACTGAATCCAGCCCACTTGTGCCCTACGCAGTAGTCTGCGCTCAGTTTTCATGGCACCTAAATAGCATAAAGGAGTTGGACGTAGCCCAGATTCCCTTGCTACATGCTTCATGGACCATGAGCCACAGATCAGCAAGACAGGACTCTGGTTCCAACTGCAAACATAGGCTGTCTATATACATGGAACAGAGAGAAAAGGAAGAAGGAAAACTACATGACAGCAGAGTTGGACAGAGACTCTGGACACAGACTGACCCACAGGCTTTGTGTTGTGGTGAAATTTCCATTCATGTGGCTGAATTGCTGCACCTCATGATAAACGCCAACACCTTAATCTCTGTTAAAAGGCGAGTTGCTGCAAGCTTTTCTGCCTTTCCCTCAGTTACATGAAAATGCTGACTGAGAGAAAACTCCGTAACTCCAGAGTGAGAAAGTTTCCCAGAGTCCATGCAGCTCGAGACTCTTTTAAAGTGAGGTTTTGGTTTTGCAGTGGCACTTTCTGGTCAAATGAAAGTGGTTTTACTGAAGCCATATAGAGCAGAAATTCTGCAGATGCTAAACTCTCTGGCCTTTCTAATTTTATACATTTTTTTTCTGACGGCGTGCAGTGAATGCATCACTGGTAAAAGCTTTGCCATGTGATTACTGCTGTAATTTGTGCATCATAGCTTTAGTCCTTGGTTTTTTGTTTGTTTTTTTGTCTTTCTACAATCTTTTTATGATTGTTTTTACAGCTAAAAAAGTCAACAGCACAATGATTAGACTGTAACTGCTGCTTTATGAGTGGGAAAATACAGCGTTTAGTTCAATACACAGTGAAAATGCAGCTTTGCTGTTGTACAGAGTGCTGAGGTCGTGCTTTTAATGAACTTACTGTACATTTAATCTGACCACTGAGACACAGGTGCTGGGAGCACTGTGCACGGCGAGGACAGAGTCTCTGACAGAATCTCTGACAGAGTCTCTGACGTCCTCCCCAGTTACTCCTGGTCTTCTCACGGATTAATTTTGCCCTCCACTCTGTTGCCTGGACCGACTGTGAGGTCGGCATCTGGTGGTTTTGGGGCCTTTGTCTGCTGGGAAAAGATTATAGAACTTGAGTTTGTGAGTGACATTGTGGGCTTTGCAGAATCAACAGATGCTCTGATTGCAGCACTTCAGAAGAAGAATGTGGAATCAGAGTCTGTAAATTTCTGACTATCCTGGATGAAGATTTAAATCCAGGCTGTCAACAGGTTCCTGGACTTGGTCAGCAGAAGTCTACCTGTATTCTGTGAATGTGTTTAACTTGTCTCTGCAGTAACATTCGTGTCTCTGTAGACCGGGAGCCCAGGGGTGTCAGCCTAGCTGGGACGGTTACCAATTTCTAATGTTATCACAGTAGCCAGCATGGTTCCCTGTGCAAGTATCTGGCAGTCTGCCGGGTCCCCGCTGGTGGCTGTGGTCATGGGGCCTATTAGAATGGTATGCCCAAAATGAGCTAGATCATTCCAATAGGTTACCACTTGAAATCACTTGCAATCCATTTTATATCACTTCTACATATTTAAACTGACAATACCAGGCTTTTTTTTATTGGTGGGTGGGGTCTGCCAGACCTAATAATAGGGAGTCCAAAAAGTGAGCTAGATCAGCTGGGAAGGTTACCACATGAAATCTGTTGTAAAATGTCCAGCATAACCCCAGGTATCATGAATGGCCACTGGCAGACATTTTCAGTGGTGGGGTACCCCTGCCAGACACACCAGATGGGGAACACTTTTCCTTCAGAAGATAGAGAACGCCGATCCAACAGTGAGAGAGATTCTTGACAAAGGTGCATTTTCAGTGAGGTGCACCAGCAAGGACTACAGTAGATCGGCGGTCGACCTGTCACTGGAACAAACTGTCAACAGAGATGCTGCCTCCCAGTTAAAAGGAATTGTGGCCTTCTGCAGTTCCGAAAATGCAATGCGGAAGTAGTCCTTAACTATGGCGTAGAGAGCAGTGGTGGTAACTGAACTGAGAACATTAACAGGGTTAGACCGTGGAGAATCTGCTGCAACTCAGTGCCATCCATCAAGGATCAATCAACTTCAATCAATCAACTTTTTTCTTATATAGCGCCAAATCACAACAAACAGTTGCCCCAAGGCGCTCCACATTGCAAGGCAAGGCCATACAATAATTATGAAAAACCCCAACGGTCAAAACGACCCCCTATGAGCAAGCACTTGGCCACAGTGGGAAGGAAAAACTCCCTTTTAACAGGAAGAAACCTCCAGCAGAACCAGGCTCAGGGAGGGAGAGAGTGATGCATACGGAGCAAAAACAGAAAGAAACAGTGCATCATGGGAACCCCCCCACAGTCTACGTCTAAAGCAACATAACCAAGGGATGGTCCAGGGTCACCCGATCCAGCCCTAACTATAAGCCTTAGCGAAAAGGAAAGTTTTAAGCCTAATCTTAAAAGTAGAGAGGGTATCTGTCTCCCTGATCTGAATTGGGAGCTGGTTCCACAGGAGAGGAGCCTGAAAGCTGAAGGCTCTGCCTCCCATTCTACTCTTACAAACCCTAGGAACTACAAGTAAGCCCGCAGTCTGAGAGCGAAGCGCTCTAATGGGGTAATATGGTACTACGAGGTCCCTAAGATAAGATGGGACCTGATTATTCAAAACCTTATAAGTAAGAAGAAGAATTTTAAATTCTATTCTAGCATTAACAGGAAGCCAATGAAGGGAGGCCAACACGGGTGAGATATGCTCTCTCCTGCTAGTCCCCGTCAGTACTCTAGCTGCAGCATTCTGAACCAACTGAAGGCTTCTTAGGGAACTTTTAGGACAACCTGATAATAATGAATTACAATAGTCCAGCCTAGAGGAAATAAATGCATGAATTAATTTTTCAGCATCACTCTGAGACAAGACCTTTCTGATTTAGAGATATTGCGTAAATGCAAAAAGGCAGTCCTACATATTTGTTTAATATGCGCTTTGAATGACATATCCTGATCAAAAATAACTCCAAGATTTCTCACAGTATTACTAGAGATCAGGGAAATGCCATCCAGAGTAACGATCTGGTTAGACACCATGCTTCTAAGATTTGTGGGGCCAAGTACAATAACTTCAGTTTTATCTGAGTTGAAAAGCAGGAAATTAGAGGTCATCCATGTCTTTATGTCTGTAAGACAATCCTGCAGTTTAGCTAATTGGTGTGTATCCTCTGGCTTCATGGATAGATAAAGCTGGGTATCATCTGCGTAACAATGAAAATTTAAGCAATACCGTCTAATAATACTGCCCAAGGGAAGCATGTATAAAGTGAATAAAATTGGTCCTAGCACAGAACCTTGTGGAACTCCATAATTAACTTTAGTCTGTGAAGAAGATTCCCCATTTACATGAACAAACTGTAATCTATTAGACAAATATGATTCAAACCACCGCAGCGCAATGCCTTTAATACCTATGACATGCTCTAATCTCTGTAATAAAATTTTATGGTCAACAGTATCAAAAGCAGCACTGAGGTCCAACAGAACAAGCACAGAGATAAGTCCACTGTCCGAAGCCATAAGAAGATCATTTGTAACCTTCACTAATGCTGTTTCTGTACTATGATGAATTCTAAAACCTGACTGAAACTCTTCAAATAGACCATTCCTCTGCAGGTGATCAGTTAGCTGTTTTACAACTACCCTTTCAAGAATTTTTGAGAGAAAAGGAAGGTTGGAGATTGGCCTATAATTAGCTAAGATAGCTGGGTCAAGTGATGGCTTTTTAAGTAATGGTTTAATTACTGCCACCTTAAAGGCCTGTGGTACATAACCAACTAACAAAGATAGATTGATCATATTTAAGATTGAAGCATTAAATAATGGTAGGACTTCCTTGAGCAGCCTGGCAGGAATGGGGTCTAATAAGCATGTTGATGGTTTGGATGAAGTAACTAATGAAAATAACTCAGACAGAACAATCGGAGAGAAAGAGTCCAACCAAATACCGGCATCACTGAAAGCAGCCAAAGATAACGATACATCTTTGGGATGGTTATGAGTAATTTTTTCTCTAATAGTCAAAATTTTGTTAGCAAAGAAAGTCATGAAGTCATTACTAGTTAAAGTTAATGGAATACTCAGCTCAATAGAGCTCCGACTCTTTGTCAGCCTGGCTACAGTGCTGAAAAGAAACCTGGGGTTGTTCTTATTTTCTTCAATTAGTGATGAGTAGAAAGATGTCCTAGCTTCACGAAGGGCTTTCTTATAGAGCAACAAACTCTTTTTCCAGGCTAAGTGAAGATCTTCTAAATTAGTGAGACGCCATTTCCTCTCCAACTTACGGGTTATCTGCTTTAAGCTACGAGTTTGTGAGTTATACCACGGAGTCAGACACTTCTGATTTAAAGCTCTCTTTTTCAGAGGAGCTACAGCATCCAAAGTTGTCTTCAATGAGGATGTAAAACTATTGACAAGATACTCTAACTCCCTTACAGAGTTTAGGTAGCTACTCTGCTCTGTGTTGGTATATGACATTAGAGAACATAAAGAAGGAATCATATCCTTAAACCTAGTTACAGCGCTTTCTGAAAGACTTCTAGTGTAATGAAACTTATTCCCCACTGCAGGGTAGTCCATCAGGGTAAATGTAAATGTTATTAAAAAATGATCAGACAAAAGGGAGTTTTCAGGGAATACTGTTAAGTCTTCTATTTCCATACCATAAGTCAGAACAAGATCTAAAATATGATTAAAGTGGTGGGTGGACTCATTTACTTTTTGAGCAAAGCCGATAGAGTCTAATAATAGATTAAATGCAGTGTTGAGGCTGTCATTCTCAGCATCTGTGTGGATGTTAAAATCGCCCACTATAATTATCTTATCTGAGCTAAGCACTAAGTCAGACAAAAGGTCTGAAAATTCACAGAGAAACTCACAGTAACGACCAGGTGGACGATAGATAATAACAAATAAAACTGGTTTTTGGGACTTCCAATTTGGATGGACAAGACTAAGAGACAAGCTTTCAAATGAATTAAAGCTCTGTCTAGGTTTTTGATTAATTAATAGGCTGGAATGGAAGATTGCTGCTAATCCTCCGCCCCGGCCCGTGCTACGAGCATTCTGACAGTTAGTGTGACTCGGGGGTGTTGACTCATTTAAACTAACATATTCATCCTGCTGTAACCAAGTTTCTGTTAGGCAGAATAAATCAATACGTTGATCAATTATTATATCATTTACCAACAGGGACTTAGAAGAAAGAGACCTAATGTTTAATAGACCACATTTAACTGTTTTAGTCTGTGGTGCAATTGAAGGTGCTATATTATTTTTTCTTTTTGAATTTTTATGCTTAAATAGATTTTTGCTGGTTATTGGTGGTCTGGGAGCAGGCACCGTCTCTACGGGGATGGGGTAATAAGGGGATGGCAGGGGGAGAGAAGCTGCAGAGAGGTGTATAAGACCACAGCTCTGCCTCCTGGTCCCAACGCTAGACAGTCACAGTTTGGAGGATCCCAAAAAATTGGCCAGATTTCTAGAAATGAGAGCTGTTCCCTCTAAAGTGGGATGGATGCCGTCTCTCCTAACAAGACCAGGTTTTCCCCAGAAGCTTTGCCAATTATCAATGAAGCCCACCTCATTTTTTGGACACCACTCAGACAGCCAGCAATTCAAGGAGAACATGCGGCTAAACATATCACTCCTGGTCCGATTGGGGAGGGGCCCAGAGAAAACAACAGAGTCCGACATTGTTTTTGCAAAGTTACACACCGATTCAATGTTAATTTTAGTGACCTCCGATTGGCGTAACCGAGTGTCATTACTGCCGACGTGAATTACAATCTTACCAAATTTACGCTTAGCCTTAGCCAGCAATTTCAAATGTCCTTCGATGTCGCCTGCTCTGGCCCCCGGAAGACAATTGACAATGGTTGCTGGTGTCGCTAACTTCACATTTCTCAAAACAGAGTCGCCAATAACCAGAGTTTGATCCTCGGCGAGTGTATCGTCGAGTGGGGAAAAACGGTTAGAGATGTGAACGGGTTGACGGTGTACACGGGGCTTCTGTTTAGGGCTACGCTTCCTCCTCACAGTCACCCAGTCAGCCTGCCTTCCCGACTGCACGGGGTCTGCCAGGGGGGAACTAACGGCGGCTAAGCTACCTTGGTCCGCACCGACTACAGGGGCCTGGCTAGCTGTAGAATTTTCCACGGTGCGGAGCCGAGCCTCCAATTCGCCCAGCCTGGCCTCCAAAGCTATGAATAAGCTGCACTTATTACAAGTACCGTTACTGCTAAAAGAGGCCGAGGAATAACTAAACATTTCACACCCAGAGCAGAAAAGTACGGGAGAGACAGGAGAAGCCGCCATGCTAAAACGGCTAAGAGCTAGTAGCTACGCTAAGCTAGCGGATTCCCAAACAGGGAATCCGACACTAGACAGGCTGTGGAGCAGCACAGGTAACGCACGACAACAGTGCTAAAATAAAATAAAAATCCACTAGACAGGCTGTGGAGCAGCACAGGTAACGCACAACAACAGTGCTAAAAAATAAAATAAAATAAAAATAAAAATCCACTGGACAGGCTGTGGAGCAGCACAGGCAACGCACGACAACAGTGCTAAAACAAAATAAAAATCCACTAGACAGGCTGTGGAGCAGCACAGGTAACACACGACAACAGTGCTAAAAAATAACATAAAAATCCACAGAACAGGCTGTGTAGCAGCACAGGTAACGCACGACAACAGTGCTAAATAAAAATCCACTGGACAGGCTGTGGAGCAGCACAGGTAACACACGACAACAGTGCTAAAAAATAAAATAAAAATCCACAGAACAGGCTGTGGAGCAGCACAGGTAACGCACGACAACGGGGGTTAAAAAAAAATAAAATCAAAATCAAAATCCACTGGACAGGCTGTGGAGCAGCACAGGTAACGCACGACAACAGTGCTAAAAAAAAAATAAAATCAAAATCAAAATCCACTGGACAGGCTGTAGAGCAGCACAGGTAACGCACGACAACAGTGCTAAAAAAAAAAAAAAATAAAAATAAAAATCCACTGGACAGGCTGTAGAGCAGCACAGGTAACGCACGACAACAGTGCTAAAAATAAAATAAAAATCCACTGGACAGGCTGTGGAGCAGCACAGGTAACGCACGACAACAGTGCTAAAAAAAAAATAAAATCAAAATCAAAATCCACTGGACAGGCTGTAGAGCAGCACAGGTAACGCACGACAACAGTGCTAAAAAAAAATAAAATCAAAATCAAAATCCACTGGACAGGCTGTGGAGCAGCACAGGTAACGCACGACAACAGTGGTAAAAAATAAAATAAAAATCCACTGGACAGGCTGTAGAGCAGCACAGGTAACACACGACAACAGTGCTAAAAAATAAAATAAAAATCCACTGGACAGGCTGTGGAGCAGCACAGGTAACGCACGACAACAGTGGTAAAAAATAAAATAAAAATCCACTGGACAGGCTGTGGAGCAGCACAGGTAACGCACGACAACAGTGCTAAAAAATAAAATAAAAATCCACTGGACAGGCTGTGGAGCAGCACAGGTAACGCACGACAACAGTGCTAAATAAAAATCCACTAGACAGGCTGTGGAGCAGCACAGGTAACGCACGACAACGGTGCCAAAACAAAACAAAAAACCACTAGACAGGCTGTGGAGCAGCACAGGTAACGCACGACAACAGTGGTAAAAAATAAAATAAAAATCCACTGGACAGGCTGTGGAGCAGCACAGGTAACGCACGACAACAGTGCTAAAAAATAAAATAAAAATCCACTGAACAGGCTGTGGAGCAGCACAGGTAACACACGACAACAGTGCCAAAAAATAAAATAAAAATCCACTGAACAGGCTGTGGAGCAGCACAGGTAAAGCACGACAACAGTGGTAAAAAATAAAATAAAAATCCACTGGACAGGCTGTGGAGCAGCACAGGTAACGCACGACAACAGTGCCAAAAAATAAAATAAAAATCCACTGAACAGGCTGTGGAGCAGCACAGGTAACGCACGACAACAGTGCCAAAAAACAAAACAAAAATCCACTGAACAGGCTGTGGAGCAGCACAGGTAACGCACGACAACAGTGCCAAAAAACAAAACAAAAATCCACTGAACAGGCTGTGGAGCAGCACAGGTAACGCACGACAACAGTGGTAAAAAATAAAATAAAAATCCACTGGACAGGCTGTAGAGCAGCACAGGTAACGCACGACAACAGTGCTAAATAAAAATCCACTGGACAGGCTGTGGAGCAGCACAGGTAACGCACGACAACGGTGCCAAAACAAAACAAAAAACCACTAGACAGGCTGTGGAGCAGCACAGGTAACGCACGACAACAGTGCTAAAAAATAAAATAAAAATCCACTGGACAGGCTGTGGAGCAGCACAGGTAACGCACGACAACAGTGCTAAAAAAAAATAAAATCAAAATCAAAATCCACTGGACAGGCTGTGGAGCAGCACAGGTAACGCACGACAACAGTGGTAAAAAATAAAATAAAAATCCACTGGACAGGCTGTAGAGCAGCACAGGTAACACACGACAACAGTGCTAAAAAATAAAATAAAAATCCACTGGACAGGCTGTGGAGCAGCACAGGTAACGCACGACAACAGTGCTAAAAAATAAAATAAAAATCCACTGGACAGGCTGTGGAGCAGCACAGGTAACGCACGACAACAGTGCTAAAAAATAAAATAAAAATCCACTGGACAGGCTGTGGAGCAGCACAGGTAACGCACGACAACAGTGCTAAATAAAAATCCACTGGACAGGCTGTGGAGCAGCACAGGTAACGCACAACAACAGTGGTAAAAAATAAAATAAAAATCCACTGGACAGGCTGTGGAGCAGCACAGGTAACGCACGACAACAGTGGTAAAAAATAAAATAAAAATCCACTGGACAGGCTGTGGAGCAGCACAGGTAACGCACGACAACAGTGCTAAATAAAAATCCACTGGACAGGCTGTGGAGCAGCACAGGTAACGCACGACAACGGTGCCAAAACAAAACAAAAAACCACTAGACAGGCTGTGGAGCAGCACAGGTAACGCACGACAACAGTGGTAAAAAATAAAATAAAAATCCACTGGACAGGCTGTGGAGCAGCACAGGTAACGCACGACAACAGTGCTAAAAAATAAAATAAAAATCCACTGGACAGGCTGTGGAGCAGCACAGGTAACACACGACAACAGTGGTAAAAAATAAAATAAAAATCCACTGGACAGGCTGTGGAGCAGCACAGGTAACGCACGACAACAGTGCCAAAAAACAAAACAAAAATCCACTGAACAGGCTGTGGAGCAGCACAGGTAACGCACGACAACAGTGCTAAAAAATAAAATAAAAATCCACTAGACAGGCTGTGGAGCAGCACAGGTATCGCACGACAACAGTGCCAAAAAACAAAATAAAAATCCACTGGACAGGCTGTGGAGCAGCACAGGTAACACACGACAACAGTGCTAAAAAATAAAATAAAAATCCACTGAACAGGCTGTGGAGCAGCACAGGTAACACACGACAACAGTGCTAAAATAAAATAAAAATCCACTAGACAGGCTGTGGAGCAGCACAGGTAACACACGACAACAGTGCTAAAAAATAAAATAAAAATAAAAACGAAAGCGTTAGCAAGCTAGTTAGCTTGCCAACGCTGATGAAGGTTAGCTGATAAAAGTGCTCCGTCGCGATGCTTCGACCGTTAGAGGTCTTCTTTAGGCGTTGGAGCACGGTGAAAAAGTAAAAAAAAGTAAAAAAGTCTTGAAAAAGACTGTTAATTCAAAGAACTCAAACAGCTCAGTTCAAACAGCTAACAGATACAGCAGAACACCGCTGTGCTCCGGAACAGGAAGTCAACCCCTCAGCAGGATCTGGCTCCTGCTGAAAGTGATAAATTCTTTTGAGAGTTGTCTTGTCTCCAGTGCTGTTGGACGGGCACATTTCAGTGTTCACCCCTGTGATTTATTATTATTATTATTATTATAATACTAATATTATCAGTATTATTATAATACTAATACTAATAATTATTATTATTATTATTTAGCAGGGGTGGTGGCCAAGTGGTTAATGCACTTGGTTCCAGTTCAGAAGGCTCCGGGTTTGAATCCCACCCCTGCCACATTTCTCCATGTAATGTGGAGTTGTGTCAGGAAGGGCATCCGGCGTAAAACCTGTGCCAGTTCAACATGCAGATCCATCTTGGATTTGCTGTGGCGACCCCGAGTGCAAACAAGGGAGCAGCCAAAGGGACTTACTATTATTATTATTATTATTATTTCATTTTTACTTCTATCCTTTGCCGAGATAATCCATCCCCCCTCACAGGTGTGGCATATCAAGATGCTGATTAGACACCATGATTATTGCACAGGTGTGCCTTAGGCTGGCCAAAATAAATGGCCACTCTGAAATGGCTTCATTGTGGGGTCAGAAAACCAGTCAGTATCTGGTGTGACCACCATTTGCCTTATGCAGTGCAACACATCTCCTTCACATAGAGTTGATCAGCAGCCTGATGCCATCGAATGTGAGCATTTGTCCACAATGACGAACTGCAGTCAGGTTGAGGTTCTCTGAAACATCTTTGGAGACGGCTTATGGTAGAGAAATGAACATTCAATTCACAGGCAACAGCTCTGGTGGACATTCCTACAGTCAGCATACCAACTGCACGCTCCCTCAAAATTTTTGACATCTGTGGCATTGTGCTGTGATAAAACTAGACCTTTCAGAGTGTCCTTTTATTGTGGCCAGCCTAAGGCACACCTGTACAATAATCATGCTGTTTAATCAGCATCTTGATATGCCACACTTGTTGGTGGATTATCTTGGCAAAGGAGAAGTGCTCACAAACACAGATTTAGACAGATTTCTGAACAATATTTGAGAGAAAAAGGTCTTTGGTGTATATAGAAAGTGTTCTAGAATTTTGAGATCAGCTCATGAAAAATGGGAGCAAAAACAAAATGTTGTATTTACAGTAGGGTAAAATAGTATTTAGTCAGCCCCTGATTGTGCAAGTTCTCCTACTTAGAAGGATGAGGGAGGTCTGTAATTTTCATCATATGTACACTTCAACTGTGAGAGACAAAACGAGAAAAAAAAAATCCAGGAAATCACATTGTAGGATTTTTAAAGAATTTATTTGTAAATTATGGTGGAAAATAAGTATTTAGTCACCCACAAACATGCAAGATTTCTGGCTCTCACAGAGCTGTAACTTCTTCATTAAGAAGTTCTTCTGTCCTCCACCTGTTACCTGTATTAATGGCACCTGTTGTAACTCGTTATCTGTATAAAAGACACCTGTCCACAGCCTCAAACAGTCAGACTCCAAACTCAACCATGGCCAAGACCAAAGAGCTGTCAAAGGACACCAGGAAGAACATTGTAGATGTGCACCAGGCTGGGAAGAGTGAATCTATAATAGTCAAGCAGGTTGGTGTGAATAAATCAACTGTGGGAGCAACTGTAAGAAAATGGAAGACATATAAGACCACTGGTAATCTCCCTCAATCTGTGGCTCCACGCAAGATGTCATCCCGTGGGGTCAAAATGATCATGAGAACGGTGAACAAAAATCCCAGAACTACACAGAGGGATCTGATGAAGGACCTGCAGAGAGCTGGGACCAAAGTAACAAAGGCTACACACTACACAGAGAGGGACTCAAATCCTGCAGTGCCAGGTGTGTCCCCCTGCTTAAGACAGTACGTGTCCAGGCCTGTCTGAAGTTTGCCAGAGAGCATATGGATGATCCAGAAGAGGACTGGGAGAATATCATGTGGTCAGATGAAATCAAAATAGAACATTTTGGTAAAAACTCAACTCCTCATGTTTGGAGGAAGAAGAATGCTGAGTTGCATTCCAAGAACACCATATCTACTGTGAAGCATGGGAGTGGAAACATCATGCTTTGGGGCTGTTTTTCTGCAAAGGGGACAGGACGACTGATCCGACTTAAGGGAAGAATGAACGTGGCCATGTATCATGGGATTTTAAGCCAAAACCTCCTTCCATCAGTGAGAGCATTGAAGATGCAACGTGGCTGGGTCTTCTAGCATGACAATGATCCCAAACACACCACTCAGGCAATGAAGGAGTGGCTCTGTAAAAACCATTTCAAGGCCCTGGAGTGGCCAAGCCAGTCTCCAGACTTCAACCCCATAGAAAATTTGTGGGGGGAGTTGAAAGTCCATGTTGCCCAGCGACAGCCCCAAAACATCACTGCTCTAGAGGAGATCTGCATGGAGGAATGGACCAAAATACCAGCTACAGTGTGTGCAAACCTGGTGAAGACTTACAGGAAACCTTTGACCTCTGTCATTGCCAACAAAGATTATGTTACAAAGTATTGAGTTGAACTTTTGTTATTGACCAAATACTTATTTTCCACCATAATTTATAAATAAATTCTTTAAAAATCCTACAGTGTGATTTCCTGGATTTTTTTTTCTCATTTTGTCTTTCATAGTTGAAGTGTACCTATGATGAAAATTACAGACCTCTCTCATCTTTCTAAGTAGGAGAACTTGCGCGCGCGCGCACACACACACACACACACACACACACATGGGGGCCACTTGGTTATAATAATAATAATTATTATTGTTGTTGTTATTATTGTTATCATAATAATAACAGTGTGTATATCATAACAAGAACCTAAACAATATAAACACATTAAGACAGTAAATTAACATTCAAAATTATATAATTAAAAGTAAATAAAATGGTTGAGTCCTTCTAAAAACTGTTGAGGTCTTGTTAGGTTCGAAAAACATTTTGGACTCACACACCATTCCAAGTTATTACAGAAACTTTGCACAATTTATTGCCAACCTTGAAAAATGTCAGGTTTTATAAACACGACCCAATCCGGAGCAACACGGGCAGCATGCTATTGTGTGTGTACACACACACACACACACACACACATATATATATATATATATATATATATATATATATATATATATATATATATATATATATATATAAATTACAGAACAATTCACAAAACAAATATACAGGAAATGTTACCGGTGCACAGGACAGGAGGGTTTCAGAAACAGACACCACACCCATCTCTGGATGGAGCCGCACCTCAAACAGAGAGAAAAAACAGAATCAGGCATCAGAAAGACAAAAAATACAGTATAATTTGTCAGCATTAAACAACAAGAAAAACAAGAAATACTAAGGTGATCACCGGCCACTAGCTCTAAACTTCACTAAAAGACCCAGAATTTAGATAAAGTTGAGGCCGCGGCACGCTCCGTTTACTAAGAAAATTAATTAAAAGAGTAAAAAGTGTAAAACTATACTATACCAGTATGCTGCCATACGAAATGGAAAATAAGTGCGTCTTAAGTCTGGACTTGAAAATCTCCACAGAATCTGACTGTTTTATCGATGCAGGAAGATCATTCTACAGAAGAGGGGCACAATAAGAGAAAACTCTGTGACCCACAGACTTCTTATTCACCCTACGAACACAAAGTAGTCCTGCACCCTGAGAACAAAAAGCTGGGGATGGTACATAGGGTTTAATTAGGTCAGCTAAGTAGGGAGGTGCCAATCCATGAACAATTTTATAGACTAGTTTCAGAACCTTAAAATCTGATCTCACTGGGACAGGAAGCCAATGAAGAGACGCCAAAATGGGTGTAATGTGGTCAAACCTTCTGCTTCATGTCAAAAGTCTGGCTGCAGCATTTTGAACCAATTGGAGACCCCTAATGCTAGACTGCGGTAAACCAGAAAATAGAACATTGCAGTAGTCCAATCTAGAAGAGATAAATGCAGGAATCAGGGTCTCAGCATCAGCCATAGACAGGATGGAACAAGCAGTCCTCATAATATCTCTAATGTGGAGGTCAAAGGACAACGTAGGATCTCTGGCATCATTCTATAGTGAATAACATCAAGTAGTAAGTTGCATTGTATTAGGTTTTTTTATGTGGTGAGTGATCTCAAAAAGAATTGGATAGATAATGTACTTCAAAGTTTAGATGTTGTACTGAAAAGGTGCCTATACTGATCCAGAGAGTCATCTTGTAGTGCTGGGGTCTTTCGAACAGATCACATGCAACATCTGGAACAAAGAGCCTAGATTTCTTCTCTCCGCTAACTTGTTCCTGAATCTGGGCCGGCCCCCTGTGGGCGGTCCTTAACCTGTCGTGAATCAGTGGCTATGTGATTGGCTACAAAGTGAAGTGAGGTAGGCAGATATAAACGGGTGTGATGCTCATGTTGCGTTCAAGGCAACATGCAAAAATGTCATGGTGTATTTGTGTGTTGTGCTGCAACAAATCAGTGTTTCATCATGTTGTTCCTATTCTGTTCCAAATATAGTTAGATAGATAGATAGATTTA
Source organism: Thalassophryne amazonica (assembly GCF_902500255.1). NCBI lineage: Eukaryota > Metazoa > Chordata > Actinopteri > Batrachoidiformes > Batrachoididae > Thalassophryne > Thalassophryne amazonica. Next base: position 118,293,603 of record NC_047109.1, on the reverse strand, counting down.
TTGTCATTACAACAAGTGCAAGAAATTTCTTCACACCTCAGACAAAAACACAGTTAAACCATAATTATTACAAGTTGAATGTAATAATGGCACACATTATTAAGACAGTCTGTCATCTGAACGGAGGCAATGTGAGTGTGGAGGAAGCCGCAGCAGTGTCCCGCGCAACCGCGAGCTTGGGGGGAGTGGCAGGGTGGAGGCAAAGGGAGGGGGTGGGGTCAGGGGGAGAGTGGGTGTGCGTCGTGTGCAGATGAGATGAGTTTGTATCAGTCAGATGAGTTTGTATCAGTTTCTGTCAGTGTGTACATAATGTCTGGAGTTTCCTTGACAACATCAGACTGTAGGGGAGGGTAGAAGATAAGAAGGGCAATGGTTCACCAAGGCCGTAGAAATTATTCTGGAGGAAAACAGTGGGGTGTTTTGACCTTTGGAGGCTGATAAGCCTGCCATGTTTAGGGTTGAGCAAAGAAACACATTTGCAGCTCCTCTGACTGACCAAATCCAATTTATGAGTATTTTTGAGTATTCCCTGGTCTCCGACATCTTTCTTTGCAAGGTGTACATTTGCTCTGAGATGTTATCCAGCTTACGTCTGAGTTCAAGTCTTAACGCAGTCTGAGACTGTATCGCCTTGCCCAACTCATTAATCATGACAGACCAGTGAGGGGTCATGGTTCTGGTAGCAGCCGTCTTGCCAATTTTCCGGTAGGTCACGGCAGCACATAAACCAATAAGCACCAGCCCCCCCAATATAAAACCCAATATAAATAAGTCTTCAACGTCCTCCACATAGCTGGTAGGTGACCTACTTTAAACTGCTTTACAGAGATTTGAGGGTTTTTAATCATTTGGTGCATTTGTGCATGATTCTGCTACTCAAGGGGTCACCAGCTCCAGCCCTTGAGGGCATCTGTCCCAGATGTTTTCCATCTGCCCCTACCCCGCCCACTGCTAATTAATTATCAGGTGTGCTCAGCCAATCAAGAGCCAAGAAACAACAGGCTTAAGCAATGTGCTGTGGTTGCAGGAAGGAGACATTGAAAACATGCAGGACAGGTTCCCTTAAGGAGTGGAGTTGGTGACCTCTGCTTTACTCCTTCCAGATTCTTTGTCCACTTTCCACCAAACCTGGTATGTAAATGGAGGACAATCCTGGAACTGCACTTAAAGGCTTTATTTTAGTAAAGGTTATTTGATTTTAAATGAGAGTGGGATGAAATCTGCCATACAACTGCCCAAGCAAGATCAGCCAAAGATCAATCATTTGGATGAAGGTCAAGCCCATTGGGTTCAAAGGTCAGGTTTCCACAAGGCAGTGAATTATGCTGAACAACAAATTGTTCACATCCTTGTTGATGCTATACTTACCCAGCCTTTCTGCACACGTTTGCTATAATGTAGTCCCAACTGAAGTGAATACACATGGGTTTTGATTGATTACTGGAAGCCAGCTTCTTTTGATTTTAGATTGCTGGTTCAGTCAAACACGTGTCCCTGGGTTCTCATAAAACGTGATGGGAATTTCTGCATTTTCCTGGAACTATATAAACTAAGTGATCACTCATTAAAAAAATACAAAAAAATCTAAAGTGACAACAATCATTAGTTACAGCTCTATAAGTTTCTTTCCAAAGTGGTGTTAATAACGAACATCAGTGACACCTGCCATGAAAATGTCTCATCTGGATTTTCCTCCCACAGCATCATCTGCTGACCAGGTTAAACAAGATTCTTGCACATTGTCAGCCATAAATATAAAGAGTCCCATTTCCTCACAGAGTTGTGAAACTGTTGCAATTGTCCGAAACTATGTGATATCTACTGTCTAAATAAAGGGATTTCAGGTTGCAGGACTGCTGAGCAACATAATGACTTTCAGACTTAATCAGATGTGATGTAAGAGAGCTGATCATTCAGTCATTTCTCTGCCTTCCCTTGATGTTGGTTCTTTGTTGGTCTTAGCGTGTGTCTGAAATGGTGCAGAGAAAATGCATCATGGTAATGAGAATAACATAGTCTTTATGGGCAAAGAACACAATCTGATTCCACTGCTGTGATTGGCGGAGACACTTCAAAGTCATTGTTCTGTCTGGCAAACTGGCCCTTCTTCCATTTATTGGTTCTCCAAGGGACATGGGAACCATGTGAGTAGCTGTGCAGTTGCCAGTCAATCCCAGAATTCATTTGTGTGGTGTATCCAGACCCACTGAGTCACACCCCCGCCCTGCTCTCCGCCGTGGATTCAAACACAAATAACTGTGTGGTGTTAGGCATCAGGCAGGAGCCTCGTGTTGTAAAGGGTCTGCTGGGCTTTCGGGGGCTTTCTTCCTGTTTCTGTCTTACATTACAGATATGCTGATGAGCTCTCTTCAGCCTGGAGTTTTTGATCTGTTGATTTCACAGTCAGTTATGCTGATGAAACACATGCTTGTGCTGAAATCCGTCCCAATCCAAGCAGCTACTTGGTGTTACTTCAATGTCCCTGCTTGGAATATTGATGAAGTCTGGCAACATGTAATCCACCGAGACACAAACGTTTCTTCCATTGGGCTTCAGCAAATGAGAGCGTTCTAAACATGACCCCAGCTTCCCTTTCATTCCAACTTTCAAAAGCAAAACAAGATGCTGAGGCTGCAGAAACACATCCAGATGTTTGTCATGAAGTGCAAGACAGTGTCTTTATATGAGCGTGTGCTGCTGCTCATGCTGAGGACAGGGATCCTAAAAACATGTAAGAAACTCTCATTGACTCCTGATGACTCTGATTTGAATGTGTCATGTATGTAACAGTATTATTTCAGATGGTACGGTAATGATTAGGTCCTGCTGTTCCAAAAACAAGCACCATGCACTAAAGGTGTACCTGTGTTCACTCAGGTCAGGTCTGGGAACACGTGCTGGTACCACGAGTCACCGCCTTCACATTACAGAAGCATGCGGAGTCCTCAGTGGCACCCACACCCCTTGTCCTTGTGCAGTTGCTGAGGTCCTCAGCTCTAATGGCCCAGTCACACGGCACTTAACGAAGGGCAATGACACCCAAACGAAACAAGAAATCTGGACTTTCGTTGGCATCGTTTAACCTTAGCCCAGCTTCGTTCCTGCAGCTGGCGCTTTGTCAGGATTTTAAAATGTTAAAAAAAAATTTGAACGAAGGACAAGGAAAACCTCAATTAGTCAGTATTTTGTTTTGCTGTCGTTCTTGGTGTGTTTTTAATGTTTGTTTAGTTTTTGTAACGTTAGCGTTTAGTTTGATTTCGTTCGACCAGCTGAATGTTTTCACATAGTGCAGCAGCCGGTTTGTGAGCACTGCTGCTGCCGCTGCATTCATGTACCGTTTGAAATTACAGGGCAAACTCAGCCTGTTTGCTTGGATGTTTTTTTATCTGGGTTGGGGGCAGCTTCAATGGGCTCAGGCACCTTATATAGGCCAGAATTAATCTTTTATGTGGATACAATTAATTATTTTGCCACAAGCAACAGCTGAATTTGAAGCAACAAAAAAGTTGTGTAATTTCTGACGGTTCTTGAACGCAGAGGCAGCAGCAGCTCCTGCATGCACTAATTATTTTTTTTTTTATTAAATATAACAATATACGTGTAGGAATGACAATCCAGCCCTTCTGTACATGTGGCAACAAGTAGATGATTCAAATGATTATATAAAGAGCTATTCTGGAAGGCAGAATTCACATTGTGGATCATCTTCAGCTGGTTGAAATAACCGCACAAAGGGAGTCAATGCGCGGCGTTCACACCAACTGATCAGTTTACTGCTCTGATATATTCAATCATCTTTACACTTATATTTATTCCCCCTTTTGACAGTTTTCTGTTAGAAATCAATATATATGGCTTAGTAACATAATACAGTGATAGAGCAGCCACCACAGCTCACCAGAGGTTTTTTTTTTATTTTTATTAGAGCAAGATGGTGCACGCAACGTGTCTTCAGACAGTGTGGATTCTGATGATGGAGATGATCCTTCTTTTGTTCTGGACGAAGAAGTAGAGCTGGTGCTCCCACCGACGTGCGCACAGATCTCCACAGGTTCTTTTTGCAGTTTCTCCAGGCGCCGTCCCAGCACTGAGTCCTGGAACTCAGAGATGCAGACACACACTGCTCCAGCTGTGGCTCCAGGCGCATTTCGTTTAAAGTGTCGAGATCAACGTTAGCTTCGGTTTTGTTAAGTTCCTCTTTCGTCCCTTTTGCGCTCTTGCTTCACAGGCTATTCAGTGATAAAGCTCTTTCATCCACCTTTTCTCAACGAATTGTGACTTTTTTACTTTTTCCCTTCGTTCAGGAATGGTTGTGTGCCGTGTGTCTGGGCCATAAGGCTCCTGCATGTTGGATCATGGTCAGAGAAGTGCACCATGGGCTGACGTTCCCTCATAATGCAGGTGGTATGCCTCATATGAGTCTTTTGGGCCCAGTTTTATGAAGCATTCCTAAAGGTACTATCTACTGGGTGCGACTGGTGGAGAGCAGTCAGAGACGCAAACTGGTGACCACACCCACAAATCAGCGACAGTGTTGCAGTTGATAGCTCACTGTAATGGCCACTCGCAGCTGAAACGACAATGGGCTTGCACACAAAGTGTTCAGCTCTTATTATCCTGCTATTAGCCATGTAAATAGACTGTGGAAATTCCCCTGACTGTACCCAGTAAGGACAAGATAAAATAAATAATAATAATAATAAAAATAATAATAGTAAAGGCTAGCATAGCTCCACAAGGGAGGGGGGTGGGGACTGGAACAAAAGTGTGGATAGCACACTCACCAACATACAGAATGATGTCCCTGCTGGATCTACTGTCTTCCATGTCCAGTAAACATTCCCCACTTATATGTGTTATGTGTGCAATTTCTGAGTGAACCCAATATATGCATATAGCAACCACGCCAAATGTAAAGGGAGAACAGAGGTGATTTATTACGGAGTTTGGAGTCCAGTCCCACAAACAGAAAGAGTCCAAAGGGCACAACAGAAGTAAATGAAAACTCAAACAATGACACAGGCAGCAGACATCCGGGGTTAAACAAAGTGCAATTTAATACAGAGATGTCACAAACAGCAAAACTCACCAGAGCTTTGCTGTTTTGTTTCTTGATGTTTGTTTCTTAGACTGCTGGGCGGTTCCCATGACGCACTGAGAGTTTCTTTCTCTTTTTGCTCTGTATGCACCATTCTGCATTTAATCATTAGTGATTGATCTCTGCTCTCTTCCACAGCATGTCTTTTTCCTGATTCTCTCCACTCAGCCCCAACCAGTCCCAGCAGAAGACTGCCCCTCCCTGAGCCTGGTTCTGCTGGAGGTTTCTTCCTGTTAAAAGGGAGTTTTTCCTTCCCACTGTTGCTAAGTGCTTGCTCATAGGGGGTCATTTTGACCGTTGGGGTTTTTCTTGTTGTGAAAGTGTAGGTACACGGACCCACAACAGGGGGCGTAATGAACGGACAATGGAGAAAGGTGAATAACAAGTTTTACTGTTGTGAAACGAGCACAACGAATACAACAATTAACAATTTGGGGTCGAATCCGCTGGTGTCGTGTGGGCAGGCTCGAAGGTAGGAGACGTCCGTCTCAGTCGAACCGGAACCACCCAGATCTCCTCTGCCACCGAACCCTGGAAATACTGGAACCGCCAAGTCCCGAATGCCCAGGTGGCCACTGCCTCCGCTCGTTGGATCCGGTACTGCTGGCGGGAGAGAGCAACAACACACAGGTGTGGATGCGACAGCACCCAGTAACGGAGAGGGGAGAAGCCGCCTCCACCTCTTGTCAATATATAGCAGGAAGGTGAGTACTTATCCAAGCAATTTAGCTTTCAGTAGTCAGCAGTCCTGAAAAGGTTTAACAAGTTTTAGCTGGTTATTCAGAATATGAATGCAGAGAACGTTACCTCAGTCTTAAGGCGCTGTCTCGGCACTGAGGTGGAGACGCCGTCCTGATGATATACCCCCGTGCTGAGTGGAGTCAGCTGTGTCCAGTAATGGGTGACAGCTGTCACCCTGACTGCTCTCGTAAGACGGCGGCGCCCTCTGGTGCCTGGAGCCCGCACTCCAGGCAGGGCGCCTTCTGGTGGTGGTGGGCCAGCAGTACCTCCTCTTCAGCGGCCCACACAACAGGACCCCCCCCTCAACGGGCGCCTCCTGGCGCACGACCGGGCTTGTCCGGATGGCGACGGTAGAAGTCGGCCAGGAGGGCCGGGTCCAGGATGAAGCCCTTCTTCACCCAGGAGCGTTCTTCGGGGCCGTACCCCTCCCAGTCCACCAGGTACTGAAAACCCCGGCCCATTCGACGGACGTCGAGGAGCCGGCGCACGGTCCAAGCCGGTTCCCCGTCGATGATCCGGGCAGGAGGTGGTGCCGGACCCGGGGTGCAGAGGGGTGAGGTGTGATGGGGTTTTATCCGGGAGACATGAAAAACTGGATGAATCCGCAGCGAGGCCGGAAGCTGGAGCCTCACTGCGGCGGGATTGATGACTTTGAGGATTTTGAAGGGACCAATGTATCGTTCTTGGAGTTTGGGGGAGTCCACTTGAAGGGGAATGTCCTTGGTGGACAACCACACTTCCTGCCCAGGACGATACTTGGGGGCCGGGGCCCGCCGCCGGTCTGCATGTTTCTTCGCCCTCGTCCGGGCCTTCAACAAAGCAGAGCGGGCGGCACGCCACACCCGACGGCACTTCCGTAGGTGGGCCTGGACCGAGGGCACACCGACCTCTCCCTCGACCACCGGAAACAAGGGGGGCTGATACCCCAAGCACACCTCAAACGGGGAGAGGCCGGTGGCTGATGACACTTGGCTGTTGTGGGCGTACTCGATCCAGGCCAGGTGGGTACTCCAGGCCGTCGGGTGCGCGGCTGTCACACAGCGTAGAGTCTGCTCCAATTCTTGGTTGGCCCGCTCTGCTTGCCCGTTGGTCTGGGGGTGATACCCGGACGAAAGGCTGACCGTGGCCCCCAGTTCCCGGCAGAAGCTCCTCCACACGTGTGAGGTAAACTTGGGACCGCGATCGGAGACGATGTCTGATGGTATTCCATGCAGACGGACGACGTGGTGGACCAGGAGGTCCGCTGTCTCCTGGGCCGTTGGGAGCTTCGGGAGGGCCACGAAGTGGGCAGCCTTGGAGAAACGGTCCACTATCGTGAAGACGACGGTGTTTCCCTGGGATGGCGGGAGACCCGTGACAAAGTCCAGGCCGATGTGGGACCAGTTCAACCACTAACTGGCGGCTAGGATCGGGCTGCACCAGAACTGAACTCCTTGAACGCGGCTTCGCACCGATCCGACCAGGTGAAGGGGACTTTTGGTGAGGTCAGGGCTGTCAGGGGGCTAACTACCTGACTGTAGCCCTTAATGAACCTCCTGTAGAAATTAGCAAAGCCGATGAACTGTTGCAGCTTCCTACGGCTTGTGGGTTGGGGCCAATCTCTCACCGCCGCAACCTTGGCCGGAGCACAGCGGTGTTCTGCTGTATCTGTTAGCTGTTTGAACTGAGCTGTTTGAGTTCTTTGAATTAACAGTCTTTTTCAAGACTTTTTTACTTTTTACTTTTTTTTTTTTTTTTTTTTTTTTTACTTTTTCACCGTGCTCCAACGCCTAAAGAAGACCTCTAACGGTCGAAACATCGCGACGGAGCACTTTTATCAGCTAACTTTCATCAGCGTTGGCAAGCTAACTAGCTTGCTAACGCTTTCGTTTTTATTTTTATTTTATTTTTTAGCACTGTTGTCGTGCTGCTCCACAGCCTGTCCAGTGGATTTTTATTTTATTTTAGCACCGTTGTCGTGCATTACCTGTGCTGCTCCACAGCCTGTCCAGTGGATTTTTATTTTATTTTAGCACTGTTGTCGTGCGTTACCTGTGCTGCTCCACAGCCTGTCCAGTGGATTTTTATTTTATTTTAGCACTGTTGTTGTGCGTTACCTGTGCTGCTCCGCAGCCTGTCTAGTGGATTTTTATTTTATTTTTTACCACTGTTGTCGTGCGTTACCTGTGCTGCTCCACAGCCTGTCCAGTGGATTTTTATTTTATTTTAGCACTGTTGTTGTGCGTTACCTGTGCTGCTCCACAGCCTGTCCAGTGGATTTTTATTTTATTTTTTACCACTGTTGTCGTGCGTTACCT